>NW_018128190.1:119658-120706 GCF_001952655.1 Monopterus albus | reverse complement strand
AGATTTCAGTTTTTAAATCTATAAAAAAATAAATTGCTGTTCGTCAGCAAAAAAAACCTTTCTTGCCAGTCCCCTTCCCCCTCTGCCTCCTCTTCATTAGACAGTTCATCAGCAATCTATCATCATATGTATTATTTATGAGCAGAGCCCAGTTCATTTTGAAACACAGCATAGGTTTTTTTTTTTTAGTTATTTAGATTTTAGTTATTTTCAAACTAGTGTTCCTATTGTGTATATACAATATGTAGCGAGTGAGAGCACTCGGAGCTTCAGATAATGATGCTTTTCGCCTTAATGAGGACTTGTTCCCTCCCAGCCTTGCCACCTCCATCTGAGCGGAGAGGCAGGGTTTGCTGCTCTGCCAGCCCCTGCTCAGAAGCTTGTATGCAAATATTTCCATTTTTCAATCAACCTTGTTAGGGTGTTCGATATAGGCCGGGCCTTCTGCAAGGTAATTTACCAAGTATTCCTCAGATCTCGAGGGTCACCTGGTAGAATGACAGTTTTAATCACTGACCTCCACCCAGTCTTCAAAAATGGAGGGAGTTCACTGAAGTGACTGTATACAGAGAAGGTACTGATGGTGGTGTAATGGCACTAACTGAGTCATGTTAATAACAGGGGCTGCAGTAATGTGATTAAACATTTGGCACCAGTGTTTGGCACTTGAATAGAGTACAATGAAGTACTCCCTGACCTAGAGTTGTTGTTGATTGACTCACTGGGTAGCAGGAAAAAACATACACAGGTGTCACAGAAACAATTTCATGTGAGGTAACATTTCACTGAAAATATGTCAGAGTAATTGGCCAGAGTGGCAGCAGCACTGAGGAGGCAATTAAAAGTGAGGAGAGTTGAAGTACAGAACAAGAAATTGTCAACAAAATTCCATGTCGAAGTTTAGTATTGTCCTAACCAAACAAGTTACCAGTAGGTGCAGTAGATTCTCAGAAAGCAAACAAGACCCAGCATTTATGATATGCACGCTCTTAAGGCTGTGCAATTGGGCAATTAGTGGAAAGGGGTGTGTTCAAAAAAATAGCAGTGT
>NW_018128190.1:98445-119269 GCF_001952655.1 Monopterus albus | reverse complement strand
CGTCTCACAAACTGTCTGTGGCCCTTGGACCCAAAAAGAACAATTTTACTCTCATCAGTCCACAAAATGTTTCTCCATTTCTCTTTAGGCCAGTTGATGTGTTCTTTGGCAAATTGTAACCTCTTCTGCACGTGCCTTTTTTTTAACAGAGGGACTTTGCGGGGGATTCTTGAAAATAGATTAGCTTCACACAGACGTCTTCTAACTGTCACAGTACTTACAGGTAACTCCAGACTGTCTTTGATCATCCTGGAGCTGATCATTGGCTGGGCCTTTGCCATTCTGGTTATTCTTCGATCCCTTTTGATGGTTGTTTTCCGTTTTCTTCCACGTCTCTCTGGTTTTGCTCTCCATTTTCAGGCATTGGAGATCATTTTAGCTGAACAGCCTATAATTTTTTGCACCTCTTTATAGGTTTTCCCCTCTCCAATCAACTTTTTAATCAAAGTACGCTGTTCTTCTGAACAATGTCTTGAACGACCCATTTTCCTCAGGCTTTCAAATGCATGTTTAACAAGTGCTGGCTTCATCCTTAAATAGGGGCCACCTGATTCACACCTGTTATTTCACAAAATTGATGACCTCACTGATTGAATGCCACACTGCTATTTTTTTGAACACACCCCTTTCAACTAATTGCCCAATTGCACAGCCTTAAGAGCGTGCATATCAGAAATGCTGGGGCTTGTTTGCTTTCTGAGAATCTACTGCACCTACTGGTAACTTGTTTGCCATGTAGCAATAAAAAATATACTAAAAACCTGGATTATTCTGGTTAATCACATTGTACTGCTATTATTTTGAACAATACTGTACATCCAATACCAATGTTAACTTGCGTGCTCTTTACGTGGAGGTGATGGATGGTTGGTAGTGTTTAATGTTCATGCATGAGACCAGGATTTCAGTCCCGTCACAGGCCTGTAATTAGCGTTGTGTTTTTGTAGTCTAACCATGACTTAACCATAGAACCACAGTTTTGTCCCTTACACTTTGTTTTGTCTCTCAGTGTGCCATGTAGGAATATTAATAAAGCAAAACTTTCACAGTCTGAAGTTAAAAAAAACAAAAAAACAAAACTTGCCTTTGAGCATAATTTTGCAGAGTAGTCCAAATCTGATGTTCCTTTCTAGCTGCAGTGTTAAAACGTCTGGTTGTGAGCCCCTGAAAAAGAAACACTTTTTCAACATTTACCATCAAGGTGCCCTTGAGCAAGGCAATAAACTTTTAATATTACTCATTTGAGGTTGTTTAATGGCCAGTGATACAGGACTGGTTTTACTGTGTGTATAACACCGAACCCATTGCACTGCTGTAAAAAAAAAATCTCAGTCTGGTCTGTGTAAACAAGTCTAGATACCAAACAGTTAAAAAAAAGTGTAGTGTAGTGTAGTGTGAGCCTTAGATTTATATCAAGATACACTGTAAATCCGCCTGAAGATACTTCATATCCTCTGTGCACACAGGCAGACACATGTATCCACACAGCGTGGTTCAACTCCGCTAAATATTCTTAATCGATGAATTAGTGTGAAATTGTATTGACTATTGAGAAATTATGCAAATGTGTGTCTTCCATCTTTTTTTCTGCAAATACATGTAGAGTAATCACGACAAATTGATTAAAGTTTTGATTGGGGAGAGATTGTGAATGCTGTCGAGTTATCAGTGATGTGCTTTTATAAAACAGCTAATCAACCAAGAAAGTATTTGTACGACCTGAATAACATAATGTCTGACTAATCAAGGAAGAAAGGGACTGCGTGCACACACACACACACATAGGCATAGACAGAGAAGCCTGTAACTCTGATTCCTCTCTGTAAAGCCCTGCAGGTGTGGTCCGTTCCTCCTGCGCTGGCTATTAGCACAGCCTATCATTGGTATTCATTCCCCGCTCCTAATTCCCCCACAGTATTTTTTTTCCCCCTCACACTTGACAGAGGACCGCGGGTTAAACGCCGGGGGGAGCGCTCCATCACGACTAGATCTAATCCAATTAAATACAGATTAAATACCGCAGTCAGAGAGTGAATACGCAATGTGATCAGGCCAGTGGTAACTGGAGCCCCAGCGGCGTGGGCACTGGTTTCCATCCTGGTCTACAGGATTGGCTTGGTGGGTCAGGAGACATCTTGATCCTGTAATTTGAGCACATCCACATATCTGCAGACAGATTTGGGTTTCACTTTTAATAAACTAGTGGCCTGTTGAAACTGATCCTTACTTCTCTGCAGTGTGTGCAAACCCTTGCTCTGAAGACCCTTTAACCTACTGGTTTAGTGTTGTGAGATGCTAAGGGGCAACTGAGGAAGATTTACTATTGATGAAAACTCCCAATTAATTAATGCTTTAGGGACTGGATTATATCTGTGGCAGGCAAGAACGATCTAAAGTAGGTTAAATCTTTCGTTTACTGGCAGAGACCCGGAGCTTGTCCACCTCTGGTTGTGTGGAAAGTGTGGAGAAAAAATACCTCCCCCTGCCAGAGAAGGAAGATTTTTCCTTCCTTCCTCCCAAATGGCTGCAGCTGCTGATTGTTGAAACCTTTTACTCTGCAGAGGAAGCAGTCCTGTGATATGAAGTACAGCTCCCCAGTGCCCCATCAAAGTCCACTGTAACTGCTGTGTCACCTTCAGAGTTCCAAGGGAGGATTGTACATGGAGAGCTGCTGCAGAGCCTACTAATGAGAAGTCATTGGGAAGCAGGTTGCTTTTTAACATAGCCCACTGTCTGGGGTCATTTCACTTACGACCCCAGACTTAATTACAAATCCTGCTATTTAGTGTATAGTTGGATGTGTGTGTATTTGTGATTAGCTGCTGTTGTGACAAATAGTAATTGCTGACTGTCTCTCAAATGTGTAACTGTAAACGCCTGCTTTGATTAGCCATGTCCCACACAATGCTAACATAACACACCATGGCATTAAGTGCACTGTTTAGTGTCTGAACCAAATCCAACTTGGCAAGCCGATCGTCCTGGCTGGCGAACTTAACAAGCTGGGAGTTTGTTTCTTCCAGCATGCCAGTCATTTATATTAATGCAAAGAAGTTCCCCAGTCTCTGTCTATTTAATGTTTACAGTGATTAATTATGTGCTATCAGATTGTAGCCTCATATCCGGAGTGTCATTAACATTCAAAGCATTCCTTCAACCTTTATTGCGAAGCCACAGAGGACAAGATGCCTTGAATTCTGTCCATTATTCAGAAAAGCGTATTTCAGCCTACTATATGGAAAAACCTGCAAATATTACAAAAAAGTGAAAGGCCTAAAGAGGTGTAGTGCTCTAATTACACTGTGAAATGATTCCAAGTTTTACTGTGAGTGTTACTAATACATTCTGCCCCTGGGATGGGCATCTTCCTCTCTTTTTGCACCTCTTTAATTGTCTCTTGTGTTTGGAGGAAGACCCACCTCACTTGTTATTTCAAGGTGTAAATGAGATGAGGAAAGAAAGGTTACCCTGAGTCCCACAAGACTGTGCAGTTCTCCGGGATGGTTTCTGCTCACCTCTGCCATAGTCGGATATCTCAAACAGAGCTGTGTTTGAAGTGCTCGGTTGGGTGCCTGCGCTTTTTGCACTCAGGCGGGCGTCGTGGTGCTTGTTCAGCTCTGGCAGCCCCTCTGTAAGTTCCTTCTTTTGTATTTGCATACCGAACAAACAGGAAATAGTGTTCATTTGTATGCAAATGTGTTTGTCCCCAAGGCTGGGATTTTGAATTAAAAGTTTTACCGTCCCATTAATTCCAAATTACACACAGGCACTAACACGGGCTCCTCTGCCCGGCAAGGCGGTATCCGACTTGCCATCCAAACGCATCTCTGTCAGTTTAGGCTGTTTAGTTTGCCATCTGCGTAACAGAGCCGGAATTTGGATTTAATCTGGTCCACTGATTTGCAGATTGATCGTCTGCACCACATTGCAATCTCCTCTTAATTATCTCACAGAAATATGCAAAGATTTCAGTGTGATTGATATTCGAGGATACTACTAGAGACAGACGTAAGGAGGCCTCCAAGAGGTTGACGGACAGGGTTTGAGGAACATAGTGGATGCAAGGGAGCGGTGAAGGCCGTCCACCATGCCAGTGTAGAATGCCTCATCAGCCCTGCTCATTAAAATACACAACAACCTAATAATAAATTCATGACTCCATCAATGACACGTGACATGTATGGCCTGATGGTGACAGTCAAGGTACTATGAAAAATGAACACCTACACTCAAAACAGACTTTGTATGAAGGGTCTTGTCTTTACAATAATGATGCAGATCCAGCACCAAGGATTCTTTTTTTTATTTTATTTTTTTGAAACAAATTTAAAAAGCAGCATCAGTGTATTTCTGCAATCTCACAGTAGTTGAGGATAGCTGAACCAGCTAGTGGCACTCACATAATAAATGAAATTCTGCATGTAAAAAAAAATTTCATGAGAGAAACCCATGGATTGATATGTTCTGATCTAAATTACTCTCCAACTTTACTGTTGACACCACAGTGTGCAGGTTTGAGAAGGAAAAAGCCACTATTGTCACATGGTTCTGACTTTATATTAGCTTGTTTATTGCTTCAGTCGTGTCTTATGGAAATACAATAACAAAGAAGTGATAAGGCATTGGCAAATATTCCTGGGCTGTTCCAACAGTATAAAGTGATAAGTCTGGTGTCACTGTGGTTGCGTTCTTGTGTTCCTTACTTTCTACTGCTGTGCTGTTAATTATGTATCATGATTTGTCCAAAAATACTTTGCTGCTTGTACTTGTTCATCAGCTGTACTTCAACTTTTGAATACAATGAAAAATATTTGGAAAATTGATCAAGACAAATTCAGAAAAACTCTAACCTGGTTTTCACAAAGGTGCTGCACCTGCAGGATGCACCATCCCTGTTTATGAATGTGCAAAAATGATTTATTTTTGCACACAGTCACATACACACAAATTAATAATGCATGAAGCACATCTTGTACACATGCAGCTTTTGGCAGTCATCTGATGTCTCTGTGTGATGAGCCAAGGGGGACACATCATTTTTGACTATCCAGAGCGTGATTGTGGCTGAGTGCTTGGTTGCCAGGTCTGCTAATGAAAGGGGGGATTTGGCTTTGTGTCTTTTCAAAGACTGTAAGGCAGGTTATGTTTTTTGGAGGTGGTACAAAACCTAAGCTGGAAAAGCTGATGCCTGACAGGCAAAAAAATTGACTTTGACAACAAGACAGACTTGCATTCAGTAGTGTCAGCTCTAAGGAGGAATTCTCCTGTTTGCTAGAAAAGACAAATAGTAGACTGCTGGGAAACATCACTGGGTTAGAAGATATTTTATAATTATTCATAATTTCCATAAACCTTTTCTTTAATTTTTTCAGCCACCTTTGTCTCATTGATGTTTACACAATGTCGTCCCAATGTACTGTAATATGAGAAATTTATTCTTGACAATAAAAATTTTGCACTGTGGTTTTTCTATAAAATGTATTTGATTCAAAAATATTCAGAGGAAAACTATTTGTTTAAAAAGAATGAATAAAATATACTGAATGAAGTGCAATGAACATTCAACTTGTGTACTGTATAACAATCTCCCTGTACTGATTGTAAATGCATGCGTGCTGCTAATGCTATTTTGACAATACTTTATCGCAGTAATAAAACACTATTCAGAACATCTATAAAAAATTGTTTTGCACATTTCATGCAGCTGTTTATTATATGTTACTGGAAAAATCAATGTGAAATGTATTAAGAACAGATGGTTTGTTTTGCACCTGAACAAAACCATTTTCGAACACTCGGAGAACACACCAGGCAAATTTCTGTTGTCATTAGCAGAACTGGCAACCACACTGCCTGCTCACTCTGATTGCAAAAAAAGGACTCAACATCTAATCACCATTTATTGTCAAGTCAAACATCTTCCTGAAATTTCTATAAGATGTCAGATTTAAACATGAACTGGACAGAGCTGCTGCTTATTGTTGATGTGCAAAAGCACTTCATAATTTTCATTATGTATGACTGAAAATAGAAGTTAGATTTTGCTTACACAAATGTTTTACACTTTCAGAAATGCTTAGAAAAGTTGCTAAATAATTGGTTTTAAATATTTGCGGATGTGAGATGATAAAATATTTCAGTCCAATGTAGTGTTTGTTCATTTTCATTACAGCTGCTGGTCTAGAATAGATGTGCAAGGGTTTTGGATTGAGGCAATTGTAGAAAATACAAACATGCATGCATGCATACATGCATACATACATACATACATAATTCCCCACTCGCCCCGCACTTTGGGGCGGTCTTGTATTCCTTCCTTCAAACTTGGGTCCTCTACCAGAGCCCTGGGAGCTTGAGGGTCCTGTGCAGTATGTTAGCTGTCCCTAGCACTGCACTCTTCTGGACAGAGATCTCAGATGTTGTTCCTGGGATCTGTTGGAGCCACTCTTCCAGTTTGGGGGTCACAGCCCTGAATGTTCCTATTACCACAGGGACCACTTGTGCCTTCACCTTCCACATCTTTTCTAGCTCTTCTTTCAGCCCTTGGGGTTTCTCGAGCTTCTCGTCTTCCTTCTTCCTGATGTTGCTATCGCTTGGGATTGCTACATCTATCACTGCGTCCTTCTTCTTCTGTTTGTCCACCACTACTATGTCCAGTTGGTTGGCCATTACCAGTTTGTCAGTTTGTATCTGGAAGTCCCACAGGATCTTAATGACTTGTGGCAAGCGGGGCGAGTGGGGAATCTTTTTTTTTTTTTAATATATGTATGTATATGTTTGTGTGTGTGTGTGTGTGTGTGTGTGTGGATATAACTGCTTAGTTATCCTACATGCTGCAAGGTCCTTTCTCACTGTGTTATGTAAGCAGGTGTGTACTGCCTTTGTGCTGTGTGTGACAGAATATACTACTTTGTAATGAGAGTTGTTTCTGCAGCTGTGCGCCTGAGACAAATTAGAGAATGTTTATTGTAGTTAGTGGACGAGGTGAGTCTGAGAAAGAAAAGCAGTGTTTAAGGGCTCCCTGATAACCAAATGGTTATGGTGGTGCACCATGTACATATGACAAGTGTGTGCGTGATGTTGGCTGTTCGACTCCGGCTGTTGATGTTTCCTGTCTGCCCCCCACCCCCCCAAAAAAGTTACAAAAAATAGCATTTCAAGGTGAGCCTACATGCTTTGTAAGGTATGGCAGCATAACACTGCACACTTCATACACAAAGGCAATTCAAAACATACATTATGCAATCTACTGTAGCTGCAAAGGCCTTTCTGCGTCTCTGCCCGAGAGCCAAAAATAAGCAACATTAAAACCATTTACCAAAAACTAGACCATGGACCAAAAACTAGAGCTACTAATTACCCGTTACAAAGTAAAATAATGATGCAGATGTTTTTTTTTAGTGGAATTTGGGTTAAAAGCATTCTATTTCTAGCATAGAAAAAAGTCTTCCAGGTATCCCTGGATTTGTCAGTAGCAAACATTGAGGCGAATGGGTGTGGAAAATAAGAAACCGCTTCAGTCAATCACAAGACAGAGCAAGTGACAGCTGATAAATATTCTCAGAAGACAAATCTCAACCAAGCTTCCAAATTCAAAGCAGAACAACAAATCCACTGATAACCATTGAATCTGTTGACTGCTGTTTGTTTTTTTTTATTCCCTCCCCTATTGTTCTGTCCTTGAATAAACTGTCACAGAGCACAATGTAGTCTTCAGTGTACATTTCCTGAGATGGAGAAGGTTGTCCCATTTGCCACAAGTCATTATAGGTCAGTCTCTTGTGAGTGTTAAAAAAGAAAAGCGATGAATTGGAACAGAGACATGAACCAGTGGAAACTTGCCATGTGTGGGAGGTTGTAGGAAAATAGTTGGTAAAAGAGGATGCAAGGTCACCGGAGGTGGCAGGGGAACGTGGCACAAAATGTACCAGTGGCACTATCAAAGCCCCCCAACTTGGACACCCTATCCACCTGTTATTAGCGCAGAATAGAGACAATTGGATTAGTCTGGCTTGTCTTTAAAGGCTCCTAGAATCTATCTGCCAAAGGTTTTCTGCCCGCAGAGCCAGCAAGGGTCAGCAGGCATGCCGTGAATGGGCAACGGCCTGCAGTCGCAGACATTCAGAGACACCCCGGAGTGGGGGGAGAGGAGAGCCGACCACAGCTTGGCAGCTCTATTGGAGTCTGATAAGCTTTAATGGCACTGCCACAGTGATTCACACCATGTGAGACACAGACACACGCGGGCATGCACGGACACACACACACAAACACACAGCTCTAGCAGCCTTGTGAGGAATAATTTCTGGACCCTGGATAAATTTGCAGTAGCAGGGAGTCTCTATTTACCAGTAATTGCATTTCTCTGCCTTCTTTCAGCCCTGTTTTCAAAAATGTCCTGTGCCTCAGGAAGTTGACGGTGGAAAAAGCAACAGAACATGTTGTCCACCTCACACGGTGCTGTGCCACACACTGACAGCTTACTGTATAGGGCAATCTGTACCATACATGACTACAACCTGTGTACAGTACATAACCTGTCAGACAAACACGTAGCATCCTGTTTTCTGAGTCTGTTCAACCAGAACAGAATATATTTAACCTCAGTGTTTGTGTGCTCGCTATACAATAACTTATTTGATCCATTTACTCACCATCGCTGAAGTATATTCCAGCAAATCAAGATGTTTAAACTTTATATGTGTGTCCTCTTGACTTTTTTATTTTTATTTTTTTTGATGGAAGAGGTCCAGATCTGCCTGTCGGCATCAAGGTAAACAGTTTAGGGAATAGATTAAATCAGCCCTGGATCTCGAGGACTCATACTGGGCGACTCTGAAGTGCACCGCTTGCATCCAATGTCAACATTCTGTACCAGTGCAGCAAAGATGGATAAGAGATGGACATAAGGGTGGTGCATCAAACTCTCATACTGGAGGTCAGAGTTTACACCCTGTCACAGACCAACATTTAATGTTCACAGTCATTTCCTAACCTTGAAGTGTATTCCAGTGAGGGACATGTGAGAGGAAGATTTAAGAAAATGTCACCCTAGCCTTAACCCCCATATACCCTGACCAGTCACTTTATTACTTACACCTGTACAATTGTATGCAATTCAGTGCAATACTTCACCTTAAGGTTTGTGTTTATGAAGCTCAAAATGTTTGTTTTTGATGAAATTGTCACAAATGTATAAATTCAATTATATTTTCGTTATTGAGGTCATAGTTAAAGGTGGTGTTGTACTGGACTACATTATAGTAAGAGGTGTTCCTAATATTCTGATCCTTATGTATGTAGCTGGGGAGGATAAAAATATATAACATGTAAGATGTAGTGTGTGATGCGTCACCCCCAGGACTGTTCGCTATAGGGGTTGTGGTCCCTTGTTGAACGTAGCGGGACGCTACTCCGCTCAGTGCGGATCATAAATTTTGAAAGATCCCATCAACATACATGGAATATCACAACAAATCTTCAACATTTGGTCACTGAAGTTGAAGTTTGATTTAGTGGAGTGTTAGTTTGAGTTATAGCAGAAAGCTAGCGCACCAGTTAGTCATATAGGAAGGAGCACACAACGTCCACAGAGGGTAGGAATAAGGATCAATCAAACTGAATCATCTTGTGACTCGGAGAGAGAGGGAGCTGTACGCTCAGCCTTTAGGTTTGTATCATGAAGTCTGAGCATGAGCATTAGTCCATTAATCTCCCTTTATCTTAACTAATGACAGTGTGCTGCAGAGTCTGAATCCTGAATTGCTGCATGTTTCATAATCACACTGGTCCAGAGTATGTACTGTTAATCATCAGTCTGTGTTGACCTGATTGAGATTTCATTAATGCTGAGTCTTCTCAAAGAGTTGTCTGTATTGTTCTGTGTAATATTCTTGATGACATCATAGTTATTTATTTTCTTGACAAGCAACTTCCAGAGGACATTATGCAGATGTTTTTACAAAAAAAAATATAAAGGAGTAAACTGCTCATCAGGTGTAAAAATGGTGGAGTGTTCCTTTAGCTGTATTGTAGTTGACATGCACACACCACATTAGCTGCATGAGCGGTCTGACCATTAATCATAAGGGTTGCTGGCTCGATTTCCAGCTCCTCTTGCCTAGATGTTGTGTCCTTGAAAAGGACCCTGAACTTCAATACTGTTAAAAAAAAATATTTTTTTTGTGTGAAACTGTAGGGTGTGTGGATGGTTGAATATGGAAATATATATTCCCATACTGGAGAGAAAAAAGTGTGGCAAACGAAGTATGGAGCGGTGCACCACCACAAAGTAGTCTCTCCACTTAATCTACACACAACTAAGTTGGAGGCACACAGGGAGACACCGCATGGACAAAAAAATCAATACTCTGAAGCAGTTACTTGAATAAAACCCAGCTCTGTCGAACTCACTACAGTTTCTGAAGCTTCACCATCCCTCAGTGTAAGAAAAGATCTGCTCCTCGTTAGCGGGAAGTCACTACAATGCAATAATGTACTTAGCGGCTTTGTCTGTTAAGAGTGACTGCTGTGCAGGCTGCTAGCAAGTGGAACAGATTGCACTATTGCATATGACTCAAAATGTCCATCTGCCCCTATTATGTGTGCAGTGCCTTTTTTGTTGTTGTTGCTGTTATAAGCATTATCTTTAAAGTGCGCTCACACATCCTTTTCTGCTTTTATAGGAGTTGTGTTTTTTGCACATGAACATACAGAGGGAGGTACTTGAACACACATGCAGGCAGCCTCAGTATAATGTAATTATTTGCAAAGAATGGAGCAATTGCGTGGGGTGCAAATTGCATTGTGGGATTGCTCTGCGGGAGTGAAAGATGTCAATTGGAGAGGCAGATGTTTTTCATGTACACCTCTTCCATTGTTCTCCATGGTGAATTGCATGGGGCAGTGTTACTGTATTTACATTTATCTGTTAGAATGTGGGTGTTTTTGTTTGTCTCTGTCAGAGAGGATGATTTGCCCCTCGCTGGAGAACACTGGCTGTGCACAAACTGCTAGTAAATGGGAACACGAGTTTAGCAATAATTCTGAGCCCCTCTAGAGAGTGACACAGAAGTGTGCAGAAAGCCTGTCGCCACCTGTCATAACCCTCGAAACAGCAGGGAGGGCCAAAAAAAAAAAACAACCTGCCTGTCAAAACTCTTCTCTCTTGATAATTGTTCATGCACATTACCAGGATTACTGGTTTAATTCTGCTTTATAATCACTGCTCATTGTTCCCACTTACTGTTTCCTTGCTCAATTTGTTTGTTTGTGTTCACACTTTGGCTACACAAATGTTGTTTTGTCATGCCAACCAAGCGATTTGTGTTCAAGGCAATTGAATTTAATTTAAAAAGTGCATAGAGAGAGAGCGGGGATAGGGAAATGAAGAGGCACCTACAGATGTGGGAGACAATTAAGGCACAGTAACGGATGCAAAATTAAGACTTTCAGTAGTTCTGTCAAGCTACAGCACATGGACAGTGCTTTAACCAGTGTACCTGACAGAAAAATGATGGATTATTCATTTAAAAGGACACAATTACCATATTAATTGGCCAGTTTTTGATGCATGAATTAGGCTGCAATATATGATGCCTATTCATCTGACCTTACTACAACAACAACAAAACAGCCCTATAACTTTAGGTTGCCCATGCATGCAGTATTCTGTAAGAGCCTTGTTTGAGCATCACAAGTTGTTGTTGTTTTACACTTAAGTATTGAGTTTAAGCACCAAGATCCACTAATCCTTGATAGGATCTTGTATTCATCACAGCTGCCATGGCTAAGATTATGTTGCAATATTGTCCCCTTCCAAACAGAAGATATATTACTTATTTTGACAGTCAAGACCTTAACTTGATATATTACACTGGAAAAACAAAATCTGCAACTGCAGGATTAACATATAACATTGTAAAGTTCCAACTTTGTGACATTGTGATATATCTGCCGCTGCAGTGACATCTGTACTATTAGACCTATTACTGTTGCTAGAAGCATGTATATGCTGTATCGTAACACATGGGCAGTGTATTTTCCAACAATCCAGTATTAACAGTAGAAGCTATTACCTGCTGTTTGTGTGTATGTGTGTGTTAGAATAGAATAGAATCTTTATTGTCATTGTACACAGTACAACGAAATTGGGTGCAAACCTCAGGTGTAAAGAAAAATGTGTCAGTATCAAAAACAAAAAACTATAAACCACATAAAAATCACACTTATTGCACATTGACAGACATAAACTACATAGGTCCATCTCCATATTGACAGGAATAAAATAATACTAGATAAAATAATACTAGAGATCGGTACCTGTTATGTGAAGTGTGACGTTCTACAGACTGGAACATGTCCAGCTCACACTCAGCTGTGGGGCTGGCTAGTGGTTCGACCTCTTTACCCTGCACATAGTGGTGCACAGGGGCAGCAACAGAGGAGACTGATCAAACTGGTTTCACACTAGGGTTGTCAGAGGTCTCCTAACTTCGTCACAAATCAATACGGGCTTTAAACTGCAGCCAGCCGGCTGAAACTGACTGCAATTTCCTCTCGACTCAGGTTCTGTCCATGTTTCTCATCAGTAATGACTGAGCAGATTGAACTGAGCCAAACACCCCTGTGGGCCAGAGAACACTGACTCATGTTGCACACATTAATAATGCATAATAGCATGTAACACAGGATAATTAACTCTGCTGCTAAATACTGCTGAGTCCAACGTGCTATTCTGCCAGGGTGCTGTTTGTCGAGTGAGAAAACGTAGGGCGAAGACTAAGCCATCCGTCTTTGTTGTGAATGATTTTAGGCTTTGCATACACTTTTTTGGTTTGGTTTGCATTTTGTTTCATCATTATGTCAACAAGTGCTACAGTTAGGTGGTTATTAATCAGCTGCTCAGTTGTGAGCCAGACAGAACTGAAGTCTCTGAATCCAGGAATATTTAGTGCTGAATTACTGTGAATGTGTGTGTGTGTGTGTGTGTGTGTGTGTACTGTTACAGTACTACACCTCCTTAAGAATGAATATCATTTTAATTATAGAGCTGCTGATCACAGGACAATATTTGAGTTTGAGCACTGATAGCAACATTGCATCTTTTTTGAACATGAAAGATGAGCTTAAACAAGTAGATTAGTCGCTCAGCAGAAAAATGATTGACAACTATATTTAGTAATTTAAGTATTTTAAGCACAAATTCCAAATGTTCTCTTTATTTTATGACAGATTAGTCTTATCAATTATTTGTTTATCAATTATTTGTTTAATCAAGAAGAGTAGGGCAATGCACTTCAGGAATAGTTTATTCAAACAGAACACCAGCCCTTCCTCAGGGTGTAGACAAACAGTGCGACCCATTAGACACAGATGATCTATATAACACAAATCAGCGAAACATCTTAGCCAATCACAGGACCTGTCAATCAGTTGTTTTTAAAATGTTCCAAAATATTGTACTACTCACAAGTACTCATAAGCATGACACCATAACCCCCGTTCTGGCTTCTCTCCACTGGCTTCCAATTAGTTTTACGATTGATTTTAAGTTATTGTTATTTGTTTTTGAGCCACTTAATGGATTGGCAACTTCTTAGCTCATTACAAGAAGTCATTCAAGAGCAATTTGATGCCAGCACTCAACGGGTTTTGATACTCGATCTTACAAACGCATCTTGATCAGAACTCAGATAGTACTGAGATTCGATACCCAGCAGTTCCTCCATATCACAGCGTTCCTTTGTTCCTGTGCAGAGAATGACTCAGTCATTTTTATGTTTTTGTACTTCTCAGTTTTTACTTGCATTCAGTGTGAAATTGTCTCTATCTCCTGCTGCTTTTTAGTTAAGACAATCCATGTTACATTCGCTGCACATCACAATTAGGCTGATTCTGGTTGTAATTCACATTCTGCCAGGCCTAATCTAACCAGTGTAACAATCTAATTGATCACTTAAGTGTAATTGGAGTCATTTGAAGCTTTATGCTCTAACCCATGTTAGCCATGCTTCAGTCCCTTCTAACATTGCTTTTCCCCCTCCTCGTCCTTTTTCCTTCCTTTCTCCCTTCATCCTTGGTGGTTCTGGTCCACTGGTCCCCCTCCATTGCTCTTTATTGACTATTCAGTGTAAGGCGGTGTTAAACCAGCATCAGTGTAATAGTGCACATTAGGCCTTTGAACTGCCCTTAATCTGATTGTAATAAACTCATTTATTTTTGGTGGCAGAGGCTTTTTTCCACACACAAATATTTGTTCATAGATTGCTGAAGGAAGTGTGTGTGCTTTAAGAGTCGGTGTGTGAGGAAGAGAGCTGGTCCCTACATAACTGGCCATTGTTAAGGGGATAGCACACCTAGCGCAAAGCTTGTCGAAGCTCTTCTGTGGTGCAGTGTACTAGAGCCGTGCTTGAGGCTCGCCTTTAATTGGAATGTAATTGGAGAAGCACCATTGATCATGACTTGCATTCAGCCCCATCTCCCTCCTCCCTGAACTCAGGGCTGCTCTGCTTTCCAGTGACTGACTCTTTCTCTCCCCCCATCCCTCCCACCTGTATACCTCCTCCTCCCATAAGGAGAACGTCAGTCATGTGCAGTGGACTGATGCAGAAGAACAAGGCCCCCTACTGGGTCCTGAGCACATGGGTCAATGTGTGTCTGGGGCACAAACCACAAGAAACAGGAAAAAGGGAAGAGGAGGGTAGAGGAGATAAGAAAGAGAGGAGATTAAGAGAAAAACTGGGTGGGAGCAATGAGATGGAGTGCACAAGTGGAATCATTTGTTACAGCCTATCGGGCCATTTCATCCAGTATTTAGTGAAGCAAGATTTGTTTTGTTTTGCTTTTGTTGTTTGGTATGTTCAGAGAAGTCAATTTGTTGGCTCATTTGTCAAATGCTGGACTGCGTCACTGGCATCTCGGTGATGGTTGTGAAGTGGAGCAAAGCTCTCTCCCTCAGTTGGAGTATAAATGGGAATCAGGCTTGTGCAGATTGCCTGTGTACAATTTTAAATGTGTACTGGAAAACAATGAAAACTGAGGTACTGCACCTCAGTCCCAAATTGATTCTTAAGCAGAATAGGGTAATTTGAATGAGGAGTTGGAAGGGGAGGTAAAAAGAGAAAACAGGGAAAGGAGAGAAAAATTACAAAACACTATAGGAAGGGAAGAGAGGTACATGAGTAATAGTGGTATATTGAAACTGCAGTTTGAAGTACGAAATGTAAGAGTATCTTTTAATTAGCAAAAGTTGCTATTGAAGTCATAACCTCACATAAAGAACTGTCTTAACAACTTGCAAGAGGTGAAAGTTTTATTGCCACCACTGATTTCCCAGCCTACAATAACAACTGCTGATGGCAAATTTACTCTGCAGTAGCTAATTGACATTAATTGTGAGAGTTGAACAAACAGCGGAGACACACTTGGCTGTTGTCTGATTAATATGCTGCGTGCATGTGTCCAGCGCTGCTTTTGTCGAGGATGAAATACCACCACCGCTGTGTTGAATTGTGTTGAGTTGGCTATTGCTTTTTGCTCTTCAAAATGAAGCGGTGAGTCTTTGTCAAAGGATCTCGCTGGTCGCCTCATGAGTTTCAGACTGGTAGCTAGTGGCTCATTAGTTTAAAAGTATAATTGATGAACAGCAGAGTTGTCGTCTCTCCCAGTTTGTTTGTTTATTTATTTATTTATAGGCTTTTCATTGAAGATAGTTTGATGTGTCACAGTAGAAAAATCCCTGGTGTAAATATTAATATAAATGATAAGTTTCTAGGGTCTTGTTATTGTGCACACTGGCTCACTGTCACACTGTCATGGCTTACTGGGACACATGAATAGAAAGTCATCTTTAATGTTATTAGTAATACCCGAGCTTTTCCTACTATGATGAGTCATAATCTCTGCTGTGAAAAAAAAGCCTATTGAAAGAAAGAATAAGTCTGGTACACTCAGTACAAGGTTAATAAGAAAATGTCTTTGTGCCTACAATTTCTGCACCTTATTACTAATCTGTGGAAAATAAGAGGTATTTATATGTTCCATGCAATATGTTGAATTCAGTCAGTGTGTGTGTGTTGTGGACTGTAAGAGGGTTTCTGCATGACCCAAAAGGTTGTTCCACTCTGTATCACTGTAGTCTAGAGTCAGAGTATTCATGTTTTACAGGAGGCTATTGTTATTTTAAGCAGTACAGTAAAAGCATACCATTATTTTAAGCTGACCTCTAGAATCCAGAACTAGGAAATAGCTCATCTTCGCAGTCTTAAGTGCAAGCAGCGACAGTGTAGAGTTGTAAAATGTAGCAATAGGGATTACCACTCAGATAATACAACATTATCCAAACCAGCATCTGAGCAGCCTGACATTATTAACATGCAACTTTCCATATATCAAGTCATTTGTATAAGAGTAATGTAATCTTAATAATAGTGGGTAAAAAATGGTCTTTTTGTCTTCTAAAAAACTTAACAAGCCATTTTTGATCATGGTATGTGCTCAACCTGTATATGCATCATAACATGCATGAAATGTGTGTTCAGTAGTTTTATTAGCTTTCAACAGCATGTGACTTTTTTCAACTATTTGTTTCTCTTAAATGCTTAAAGAACCTGGAAGCTCATCCACAAGAAAGTGCAGTGTTTTATTATTATCATTATTATTGTTGTTATATTACTTAATCATCAAACTGTAATTAAAGAAATACAATAAATACAAAAGACAGATACAAAAGGTGCAGATTTATATGTAGAGTTCGATCCAAAATGCAAGATAAGGTTGTAATCATGCTTGATATGTGTTGTTCACTTTATGTAGACCTTAAATAGATTTTAAAAATAATTTCAATTTAAATAGCAGTATCACTCCTGTATGCAGTGCAGTTAGATATTTTCTTCAGTGTTCAGCCCTTTTAAGGAGTGAGTAAGGAAGAGGAACAAGGGAAGACAGAAGCTGTTTGTGCTAGAAACTAGAACAGGGTCAGAGATGCTTGTTGGATATTTATGAGACATAAAGAGTGACATGAAAACGTGATCAAACCAATGAGACAGAGCGAGAAATGAATGTTTGAAAGAGCAATGATTACTGACGAGCGGTTGAGAACCGATGCCAGGTTTGCAGTGCTGGAGAGAACAAGAACAAACAACAAACCAACACTGAGCAATCAAACAGACAAACAAAAAAAACTGTGATTAATAAGGAGTGGCAAGTGAAGAAGAAGAGGGAGTGAGGAAATTAAGTGGAGGTCATGATATGTGAGGAGGCCAGAGGGATGTTAAGAGTAAGGGTGAGAAGAAATGGAGGGAGGATGGAGAGGGAGAAGAAAAAGGAAGCAGGTAAAGGGGAGAGGTTGTTGTTTTAAGATCAGTACGGATGAATGCATTTCACCTCTCGTGGGAGGGGGCCCATCGGCTCTCTATGCCTGTCACTCCATTCGTTTAGGCCTCGCTCCAAGGGAGAGGTAAAGGGCGCTGAGTTGTTTTGTGTGTGTGTGTGTGTGTGTGTGTGTGTGTGTGTGTGTATACACCTGTATGCATGTTTTTGAGGTAGCTCTTGAAAATGGGGGCAATTTGGAAAAGGAGTGCAGTGCTCTTTTCATCACTGAATGAGTCACCCTTCCTTTCATTAGGCTGTTATTTTGTACCTCCATGTTTTTTTCATCAGTCTCCTCTGTCCTGCCATGTTCTTCTCTCCTCTATTACAATTATAGGTTGTACTATTCTTCCAGCTTCTCTGGTAGCTTTTTTTTTTTTTTTTTGAGAGCATGCACTTCCAATCCTGTTGTTTGGTGAACACCGGTTTGGTTTAAGGCTGCAACTAATAATTATTTTGACCTATTTATCTTTTGTTTCGTTTTTTTTTTTCCAGTAAAAGCTCTGAAAACTGTGAGCTATGCCCAGCATTGTTACCCAGAGGCTGAGGTGAGGTCTTCAAATAGCTTCTTTTGTTTGAACAACAGACCAAAAATATTTGATTTCCAATTATATAAAACAAAAAAATAGCAAATCGTTGGATTGGAAAAGCTAAAAAATGTTCACTTGAGGCAGCTTCTCAGGATTTTGATCATCGCAACTCTTTTTAGTTCAAATCTCTGTCAGTTGACTTATCAATGGATTTTTGTCAGCACTAGTTTGGTTGCTGTCTTGGTACCAACAAGTTTGATCAAACCAAAGTAACCACTGATGCTAAAAGACTGAGTTACTGTACAGGGAAAATAAATGGTCTAGATGTAATTTAATTAAGTGTCACTAAACTTTTATTACTGTATGTTAAAATCATCTAAGTGGTACAAACAGAGCTGAAATAATGGTGTATAGAAGACTAAAGCCATCTCTTTTAATTGAAAGTATAGTCAGTATTTTGTGCAGATAATTAGATTATTCATTCATTCCCTCATTTATCCCAATTTAATGCTATTAGCAATTTAGGCATGAACATGCTTATTTAAAAGAGGTGGAGAAAGTACAGCGTTATTCAAGTAAAGGTAGAATAACATTTCTTTGTAAATACAGGTGTGCAAAGAGTGACTTTGTTGCAGTAATGATGGTGATTACAATTAATCACTTCCACCCCAGCTGCTCACTTAAAACCACTGACTAATTAAATTAATGTGGAACAGGCAGGACTCTGCATACTCATTCAAAAACACGGAAAAGTGTGACAATACTACATTACCACTTTTAATTAAGGAATTAATTCACAGGGTCATGTTAAACAACTAAATGAATAAATAAAATAAATGTCGTTGCAGCTTTTATGGTCTGCTTTTAAGTATCTGTGGAAACTTCATTATATTATTTTGTAATAGTGACTGGCTGACATCTGATATTTAATTAAAGGCCAATATTGGTCAAATATATTGGCAAACTGATTTATCTGTCTATCCTAAGCAATAAGTAATATCCGCCCAGTCGTAAAAATAGCACTAAAATATGTCTCTGTTTCAATGCGATAATGTTCATTTGGCTTAAATTACAACATGTCAAATGTTCCATTTCTGGCGCTAATAATTGTATCAGTACTGAGGCATAAGCCTCAATAGCCCTCCCAGACAAACTTATCATTGTTTTTGGAGGTAGACAGACCTGTCGCCCTCAGTGTGTGTTTAGCCCGGTTGCCATGAAGGTTATCAGGCCAACACACAAACTAGACTAAAGGTGGAGGGGAGGCGGGGCGGGCTCCCCACAGGTTAGGAGGCATAAGTATGCAGCACCACCTAGGTGCTTATTTATTTGTGTGTGTGTGTGTGTGTATCTGTTCAGAACTGTCTGTCCATGTGTCTGTTTTATCTGCCTGTGTGTGTGTGTGTGTGTGTGTGCACGCGCGCGCACACGTGTGCGTGCAGAACCTCCCAGCAGGAGCAGTTAAAGTGCCTTCCCCTAATGTCATCCCATGGCCGTCTTCCAGCTAAGAGCTAGCGGCTGTCTCTCCTTTACACTCCTCCCTCAATGTCACCTTTCCTCACTCCACTTTTTACTTTCTTCTCCTCTAATACCGTCTCCTCCTCTCCTCTCTCTCTCACTCTCCCTCTCTCTCTCTCTGTCATTTTTCATCATCCACCCATGTTTGCTAATCTTTGTCCTTTCTCTGCTCTCGGTCTCAATTCATCATCTCTGCTTGGGTCTTGTGCTGAAGGTTACCAAATCACTGATGGAGAGCAGAAGAGAAACAGACAGTCATGAAGACTGTCGGGGTGGGAGGGGGCTATCCCCTTACCTTTCTCTTTCTTTTTTCCTCACGTTTTCACTTTCCATCTCTGTGTGTCTTTTTTCTTTTCTTTTCCTCTCCCCACCCTGCTCCTCCTCCCCTGATCTCTGCCCCTCCATCTGCTTCTTCCTTTCTCTGCTACCCTGACACCGCTCACCTTTCCCTTCCTGTCCTGCTCCTGCTGATCCCTCCGCACTGACAGCTGTCAGTTTCATACAGATGCACACACCTCACAGAAGTGGTCTGTGAGGTGTGTGCATGTGTGCAGTTATCTGTTTGTGCTTTGATATGATGTGAAGCCTGTTACCTGTGTGTGAGGTCAACACTTAATACCGTTTGTTTTACCTGTCAGAACAGCATGTGTTTGCAGTTTGACTATGTATGTTAAATACTGTCAGATATAGCTCTGTCATTCTTGAGCACATATGAATGCAAAACCATGCACACATACATACACCTCAGTACATTAGGCTGTTATAGTATTCTATCTTTACACTCATAAGGTCACATTCAGAATTCCTGTATGCCTCACTACACGGGGTGGCTGCATTAAGCCCAGGAATCACGGCAAAGTGGCCCCATCTCTATCTGAAATTCTAATCACCACTCGCAGACATTACTATTCAGTCTGTGCTCCCGCTGGCTGCCGACACAACAACTGAGCTTTGCACTAAAGTTTTGGATAAACCGTGAAGGCCAAAGCCCATTTCATAACACCCACATTTGTATTACATATCGATAAACACAATCTCTCTGTTACTTTCTGCCCCCAATCTGTAAACTCCTCCCCTCCCTCCACCCTGCGGGGCTCCCTTCATCTTTGCCACCACCGGGCCCTGCGCTAACTTGAAGCAGTGTTTCCCCCCACCTACACATTCACAGCACATTCATTGGATTCATGCCTTTTGTCACAAGTTATTTATGCATTACACATCTTTTCTTAATAATCTCTCCTTTCATCTTTCAATTTTCTCTCCTTTGCCACCCTTCATGTCTGCATTCCTTTCTTCTGCATTGCTTAAAGCGTTTCACCTCTCCACTATCTCCATGCCTGGGTAGACTTTGCCCTATTTGACTCCATTCTTATCTTCCCCTCTATATTCCTTCATTTCTTCTTTCC
>NW_018128190.1:94304-98401 GCF_001952655.1 Monopterus albus | reverse complement strand
CTCATATCCTCCCTCTCTGTGCTCTCTCTCCCCTCCCTCTCTGTCCCCCAGATGAAATTAAATCCCAATCAACGTGAGCCTGGCCCAGCAATGTCTCCCACCGCGGCTTGGCCACATGGACCCCAGAAACAGACCTTGAAAAATAAGATAAAATGCATCAGAACTGTTTCATGGGCAGTGTATATTTTTGGATAGCATTTTATATGTGCATTCTCTTCACCCTGCTCCACCCAGTCTGTCTGTGTCCCCACCCCACCCCACCCCCCACCATCACATCTGTTTTGCTCCCTTCCTTTGCCTTCTCAGATAGACATTGTCGCAGTCCTGACAGTGAGGAGAGTCTGCAGTGATTAACATTGATTAAAGTGGATAATGAGTCTCCCTTTCTTTCACTTGATGTGAGGCTGTGTGTGTGGTTGTGGGAGTGTGTATTTAATGCATGTGTTTCTGTGAGTGTATCTTTTTGTGTTCAGAAATAGGTGAGTGTGTGATGCGTTTCATCGTGTGTGTGTGCACTTGTGTGTTTTTGTGTACAGTACTGTATAGAATACATGAACACGCTCACTAATTCAGCTGCCTGTTTATCAGAGATTCTCATGCTCTGTTTTCCTGCAACATGGACCATTTTACCCATCTATCCACTTTGCAAGAACTAAACACCCTGCAACTTAATTCAGCTTCGAAGCAAGTGACCAATCAAATATTTCATTCATGTAGAATGTGTGTCTGTGCATGCATACACGTTCAAGGTTTCTTGCCAGTCTGGTAATATGCTAAACTGTTGTAGTATTTGGTTTAGATGACATCAAAGGATTTGGTGAATAGAATGAAGTCAAGTCAAATTTTATTTATATAGCCCAATATCATATATATTACAAATTAGCCTCAAAAGGCTTATGGTGTTCTGTTATGCTTGAGCACATATGAATGCACAGCCCCACACATACACACACAGAGAGAGAGAGAGAGAGAGAGAGAGAGAGAGAGAGAGAGAGAGAGCTCAGTACATTAGCCTGCTGGAGTATTCTGCCTTTACACTCGTTAGGTCACATTCAGAGCTTCTGTATGTCTCGCTACACAGGCCGGGTGCGTTAGACCCAGGAATAAAGACAGGTATTCTCAGTAAGTTGTTGATTAGGGCTGAGCAATGTGGGATATTTAAAGCAGCTCTGATTAATATTTTATATTAACAGTGGTATGATGTCAATGGTATCACGTGTAGTGAGAAACCCGCAGAGGATTCTCATCTAACTCATTTCCTTAGCTTTACAGAGCGTTTTAGCATCTTTTAACTTTTTGTTTTAACTTTACACTCACAACTTTAAGCTTTGGTTCACTCTCACTGGCCTCATTAACATTGTTGCCAGCAGCAAAAAGGCTCACTGTGCACTACTTTTCCAGCACCAAATGAAGACAACCTTAATGACTAGCTAGTAACCTAGTGGAACATTTAGCAGCTAGATTCAGATAATTAGAGATGAATAGAGACCAAAACAGAGCTAAACGAGTTATAATAATGACTAGCATGTTTGCCACAATCATTTATAGGTGCTAATATGTCATTATTGTGTTTACTGCAAGTTACGCTGTCACCAAGTGGCCAAATGAAAAAATAAATAAATGTAGTTTATACTGAATATCATAATATAAAAATCATTAATATAACATTCAAACTTGGATCTAAGCATTAAATTTTTCATATGTGCAAAATAAAAACCCCCAACCAATATTTTGTTTTAATTACAAACCTGCTTATAATTATGACAAAACAAAAACTCACCCATTTGTGGAACAATAACATGATAGAATAATATTGTCACAGTGCAACTGAAGGTGTTTGAATGAGCGTACTGTATCTGATCTTTGCCCAGTTGCATAAAAACATGCCAAACTGACTTTCATGAGAAGTAGTATAGGCTTTGGAGCTTTAAAAGCAAGAAAGCAGAGAATTTGCATGTGCTATGACCGAGGTGTGACTGAGCGCAGTTTTTGTTTTGTACCTGAGCACAGTAGCTTGAGCAGTAACTTTTCAGGCTGAGGTGGTGTAGACTGAGCAAGCCTTTGAGGCACAGAGATACACATCTGACATGGCTGCCTCAGCCATAAGAACAACTCCATGAATTATGAAAGGGCACAAGCCCTTCACTGGGCTGCTCTGAGAGGGGAAGAGATGGAGGGAGAGATAACTACACATTGCAGATAGATAGAAAGATAGTGTCAAGCCAAGCAAAGTGGAAAAAATAAAGGAGAGAGAGATAACCTGGCACAGTAAGAGAGGGAGATAAAGTGTGCATGTGCAGTGGAGTCAGAGAGTGTTTGCTTTGGAATCAGGAAGAAAGTGTGTGTGCTTGTCTTTGTGTGAATTTGTTTCGATCTCTGTCGGTTTAAGACCGACGCTGCTTCGTTCCCAAATCTAAGCAGCTGCATAAAGAATCACTGCCTATGGCATTGGATTTAGACTCATCACTAATCCTACAAAGGCAGCACTTTCACACAGACACAACATGCACCACACAGGCTTTGTTCCAGCCTCTTCAAACAGGTTTTGCTGCGGAGGTGTGACAGCGCACCAGGCGGGGAACTGCTGCCCACCATTTCCAAACCCCAGCAGAAAACAGAGGAGAGGCAGAGACAGGAGATTTTTTTATTTTTTTTTGCACCAATTATCTAATGTGTGATCTTGGGGCTTGACTGCCTGTCATGTGCAGCCTCTGGTTTATTCTCTCTTTTTAATCTTTCTAGTAATCTTTTTGCCACTGCTGAGCTGGTGTCACAGCAGTGAACTCCAAGACACGGCAATTCCATTAGGAGATGGCATGAGGAGGCATTCATTATTGGCCCCAGCCAGATGCTGTGGGGCACGTTGAAGGGAGGCACGGGGGCGTCTGAATTTGATTTAATTCCTCGGGATAATGTATTGTGCCTCATCACAAAGTTGTTCCAGAAAGAGGATTTTTATATTGAGGAAGAGGTATTGTCAGTAGTAAGAGCAAGTGGGTTTTCTTGGGTATGATTGTGTGGGGTAGCAGCCTCTCTCCCATCCCTTGTCGTCCTTCACTCTGCTCCAGGTCTGTCTCTGTGAAACGTCCTACTGAGCCTGCTCAGTATTCAAGGTTCCCAATCTATTGGAAGTGTTTAAAGTTTAAACGGAAAACAGTATAAACATGCAGCACCTCAGCCTTCCGTAACCAGTCCTCCCAGTTTCTCTTTCCTTTCACTGTCTGCATGCATTACCAAACAGCAGCTGTGGTGTGAGAAATTTTCCTGAGGAAGTAAACATGCCAAGAGATGAGCTTGCCTCTCCCAGGATGTCTCACACCGAGTGCCTTCAGAATACTCCCAGCTTTACCCTCTCAGTTACTTAGCAAGTTCCTATATGTATCAGCACCCTTCACGATTCATGGCCTTGAGAGACAGAATGATGGAAGAGAGAGGAAAGATGGAGCACAAGTGAGGAAAATATGAGAGCAAACAGAGGAGGCAGAGAGGTGGGAAGTAGCAAAAAGAGCAATAGAAAGAGAGAAAGTGTGCGGGTGACATGCAGGAGCTGGAGAGGAACAGAGGAGTGAGAGCATGTGGCCAGTTGCTATTCAGACGTATAAGGTCATTGTCCCTTGGGAGCTGCTTTAACTATGCCTGCTTTGCATCACCTGCTAATGGGCCACAGATTGACATGCTACCTGAGCAGACTCTCCTCACCCTCCCTAGCAGCTCTCTTTCTTCCTACATGGGCTCTTATCAGTGCTCTCTAGTGGAACGTGTAAATAATTACTCCATGACCACAAAGCTATATGAGCTGGAGGGTTGTTTGCACAAAGAAAAGAGGATATGTTTTAAAAGTGTGATGGGTTATTTTAAGAAAATGGGTGAATTATTTATGGAGGCCTGCTAGGAAGCATTTGTACATTTGTGTTTCTGTATGTTCAGTGTATGAGGGGACATCACAAGCTGGAAATGAAGTAATATGAGGATGTTTATCTGTTAAGATACAGTGAGGAACAGTAGTATTTGAACACCCTGCGATTTTGCAGGTTCTCCTACTTAGAAATCATGGAGGGGTTTGAAATTCACATTGTAGGTACATTCCCACTCTGAGA
>NW_018128190.1:87349-93257 GCF_001952655.1 Monopterus albus | reverse complement strand
ACAGGAAACGTTTGGCCTCTGTAATTGCAAACAAAGGTTTCTGTACCAAATATTAACACTGATTTTCTCAGGTGTTCAAATACTTATGTTCAGCAGTGCAAGACAAATAAATTCTTTAAAAATCATACAAAGTGATTTCCTGATTTTTTTTTTTATTCTGTTTCTCAGAATGGGAATGCACCTACAATGTGAATTTCAGACCCCTCCATGGTTTCTAAGTGGGAGAACTTGCAAAATCGCAGGGTGTTCAAATACTTCTGTTCCTCACTGTAAGTGTGTAAGTTAATTGTATTAGGTCTCAACAGTCAGGGAATGCGTTCTCTTTGCTTTGAGGTCTCTTTTATGTTTTTCAAAGCCTGGGTGTGTTTGGGGGGGGTGGCATCCATTAGGCTGGCACTGCCTGAACATTGTAAAGTGTGAATCTGACCCAAAGCTACTTTTCCTTCATCTTTCTTTCTCCTTTTCCACCTCTCCTTCTCTGCTTCTATCCTGTGTTTGTTCTCTTTTTGGCTGAGAGAAAGGTGTCTGCCAGTGCAGAGTACTGACTTAAAGACTGAGGTTTGTGAAAATGAACACCCCACTGTGGTTCACTTCCTGTGAGAGCAGTCGAGTCTCTCACACACTGAACCTCAAAGCTTTGTAAAGATAATGGAAGTGGTTCTGTTATCCTGTTCTCATATGCCTCTATGGATTTAATTTTGCCTTATATTTTACTTGCATTTGCTAATATGTTGTGGTTTTTGTATTCAGTTTTACCTGCACATCACTTTAAATGCTTAATTTGTTGGTGGTGATGTGTGTTTGTAAAACCTCTCTGTTTCTCAAGTGTGTCCTCAGCTGTGTCAGTGGCCAGACAGTTGGAGATGGGCGAGATAAGCACTTTGTTTTTGGACATGGCCATGGTGGTCCAGCGGGAGCTGCCTGGCACTCTCACCGAGAGTGTGCACTGTGGAGAATTCATCTTGATCAGAGCTTCTATTATGTGTCACAGCTCCTTTTGCAATCTCACCTTCCGTCTCTCTGCCTGCCTGTTTGGCTCCTTCTCTTGCAGAGGCCGGCAGCCTTTACATTAAAGCTGGCAGCATACTACAAACAAATTCTGAATTGGCTTGTTCTCATAGGTAATACATTGGGTTTGTGACAAAAACAAGGACTACATCATGCTTTGATTGCCACAGTGTGCCCACACCAGAACTCTCATTTCCATTTTGGGTAGATGGATACATGGTAGCCTCAAGAGGAATCAAATCCTGCCATATCAACCGAATTAATAACAAAATATGTGAGTGAGACAGAACAGGATGTGTCCTTGATAAAGGTGGAGTGGATTTTTCTGCATATGATTTTTATTTATTTATTTATTTAGATTTGTATGTACTGTTTTGTTAACATAATTTCATTGTACAATTTATATAAGTCATTGCTTTATGAATTGAGGCTAACTAGCATTACCCTTGTATTCCTATGCCAACCAGTCAAGTCACAGGAATGGGGTGAACATGAGGAGACAGTGACCTTGACCTTTTGACCGCAATTAGTTCATCCTTGAGTGGACGTTTGTGCCAAATTTGAAGAAACTCCTTCAAGGCGTTCCTGTGATGTCATGCTGAAAATGGAATGGACATACGGACGGGCAACTCAAAAACATAATGCCTCCAGACACGGCTGATGCTGGCACAGAGGCATAAAAACCGTTTTGTACCACATTGCAATCGGCACCATATACAGTAAGCACAATGTAGGGTTGGAATACTGTGCATGTCTGTTGTGTTTTCAAAGAATCTGCACTGATTTAATTATTTTGTGAATCACTATTGCTTTGTGAATGTGATGGACTTAGTCCTGAACATGATGGATGGAGCAAGTGTTTTATTTAATATAAGGCAGTCGTTTTGGAAGATGGCCAAGAAAGTAATGAAAAGAAAAGATGATCAAACCATATTCATGCACATGTTCACACACACTGTTCGTTCGTCCACACTCTTCATGCTTTGTTAGATAAAAGAAATCTCCCTGTTCTGTTTCAGATGGGCAACATACAGCCCCCCTGTCTAGTTCATTCCAGTTCACTTTCTTCCTCCTCTATTAATCCTTCTATAAACTAACCACAGCCATACTTGTGAGACAGCAAATGAGAAGCGAAGTAGTGGAGAGAGCAAGAAAGCAGATGTGGGCGATCAAGCCTTTAATAGTGAGATACAATTAGAGTCTCACCTTGAGGGAGATGGAGTCTTGTTATCACAGCTTGTCGTAGGATATAATCTCACCCAGAACTCAGCAGGATGAATGACTTTCAAAGGTGGACATGAGCTCAGTCTGTCATCACCTTGTGACACCTCTGAGGGTTTTCTGTATGCTGTCATTAAGACAGGAGGGATTCCTATTTTCTTTTTCCTATTCACATTATTATTGACTTTTGTTTGCGTCTCACCCTTCTGTTTTTATAATTAGAGTTTTGACATGCCCAGAGACCATGGCACTGATATTTTAGCCAAAAAAAAAAAATCCCAGTTGCATTAAACTAAAACATAGCCATGGGTCTTTAATTGCTGGATTTGAGTGCTCACAAAAATGTAAGCCATTTGCTGCGAGTGTGCCACACCAAGGCAAAGCTGAAATCCCAAGGGCCAATTAAAGCCAGAAAAAGATTCTCAGGTGGTGCTTGGAAAGATTCTCTTGAAATAAAAGCAAAAAGAGATGCCCAGTGGCCTCTGTGATATTTATTTTATGCAGACTGTTCCTCTCCTCCAACTCGGAGAGGCACAGTTTAATATTATCCATATTTCTGTTTGATATTTAAACTTCCATTGTGGATGTCTAGAAAGTAAAGAGGCGCTTAAGCCACATAGATTAATCAAAGAAAATTATGCTTGTTCATATTTCCACTGAATGAGCTGGCAGCAAACCATAATGCTTTGCAAGTGATTTAATCAGAGGTTGGAAGTGTGGCAGTGGTGTAATTATGATGTTCATGATCCATTTCGTTCTCCTCATTGCAGCAATTCAAATGAGCATGCCCACTGAGCCTGCTAGCAAACGCAAAGTGGCCTTTGCATTAGGCCAGTGTTGCCCGAACTTTTGGTTCATAACTCCTTCAAATGGAGCCATGTCTACACACAACATTTTTGAAAATGTTGAATAATGTATGTATATGAGTTGTGAGCAGGTCAACCAAAGGAGGATTTTTACTTCTTATTTGTGTTGTGTATTATATTTAACTCTAACTATTCACAAGAAGCTGAAAGATTAACTGAAGTGAAGCCACTGTTTCAGACATACTAAATGTTTTTCCAAAAACGTCTATCATGTTTATCATCTTGTGGCCCTTTTGTTTCCAATTTCTTGTGTTCCTTGTGAGTATAGATGAGACCCCTGCATCATCTCGAGACTCCACTAGCTTGGACTTTACACCGATCAGCCATAACATTATGACCACTGACAGTTGAAGTGACTCACACCAATTCTCTCATTACACTGGCACCTGTCAATGTGTGTAGTATATTAAGCGGCAATGGAACATTCAGTCCTCAAAGTTGATGTGTTGGAAGCATGAAAAACAGGCAGCGCAAGGATCTGAGTGACTGACAAGGGCCAAACTGTGATGGCTGATGACCGGGTCAGAGCGTCTCCAACACTGTAGGTCTTGTTGGGTGTTCCTGTCTGCAGTGGTCAGTACCTACCAACAGTGGTCTAAGGAAGGACAAACAGTGAACTGGTAACAGGGCCGTGGAGGCCCAAGGCTCAGCGATGATGAGGTTGATCTACTGTAAATTCAACTTTTAATTATCATTCATCCTTTTCAAAAGATTCCATTTTGTTTGAGTCTTTGTTAAAATGGTTGAAAATGAGTAATACTGTACATTGGTCTGTATGAAGAGAAACATTCAGCAGCTATAGTGGTGATATCACACCTAGAGTGGGGAGGCTGTTGAATTTGTCTGAAAAATGATCTCTGCCTTGTCCTCATGACCACAGTTTTCACTCCTTTTGCAGAGGTTTTTCACTGAATGGTTGACACATTCGTGCACTTCCTGAACTACAGAAGCAAACGGATTCACAGAAGATGCACAGTGACACGAGTGCCAACCAACTGCTACATTGACTCGTGTGTGTGTGTGTGTGTGTGTGTGTATGTATACAGTATTAGGTAGGTGGTCATAGTCTTATGGCTGACACTGCATATCCCTCTCATAAGTACTTTTGTTTTTTGCCTAATACTTACATTTCTACATTCCATCCTGCCACCCACTTTACTTAAGGCAGACCTGGAGTGAGGCTGGGGGAGACGACTGCAGGGTGGAACAGTGAACAGAGAGGCTGTACTTTAACTGAAAGATCCATTTCTTACCCAATGTGTTGGCAAGAATTGGCCTCACAAGATTCTGGATGAAGTTCTTTAGCTGAGGCTGCAGTGTGACCTCCCAGTGAGAGGCAAAAGCAAAGAAATTTAGTCTCAAGGAGATCAATAACCTATCATTTTAAGGCCGAAATCTGTGACTCCCTGGGTGTTCACACTGCAGCAGCAGTGGCTGAGCATTTAGTGTTGCACTTATGAAGTTGTTTCACTTCATTGTTGTTGACAAGAAGTGTAAATGTCATGACCTGAAAACATCAATACAAATGTATTAATTCCTGTAGTGATAAATTCATTTGAAAGTTCTGGCATTTCATCATTTCTCAGCAGCAGTGAGAAGAGTGTCTTTAAGCAATGTTCAGTATTTAATCTTAGATATAATGTTGATATAATGACTGTTGTCATTCAGTAGGAAACATCACTGTTTTTTGTTTTAAATTTCAATGAGTCTCTGCCTCATATGGAAACAGTTCGGTGACAGTACACTGAACAGATAGGAAACAGCAGACCACCTGCTGTGTCGACACCGGGGTCAGTCAGGGAACAGAAAACCTGACCTGTGATTGGTTTGAGCTGATAAATTGCCGTAGAGGTGTTTAGTTTGAAAAAGTGATTGCAGTCAAGGTGTCCTTGAGCAACTTGTAGTTACCTCAGCAACTGCAAACTTTAAGTGATGTAGAGGTCAACAGATGGACAGTGCAGCTTTACAGGATAGATGAGTGTGGAGGTCTGTAAATGCTATAAAACATTATTGCAAAAAAAAAACCCTGAATAAATTAAAACTCCCTCATACCAAAAGCTCTGCAGAGATGGGCGGCTGGGGAATTAAACCATGACGAGGTTTATAAGCAAATTGGTAAATATGAAAGTTAATGTTCCTCAATTTCTCTGAGGCCAGAATAGACAGGGGTTGTGGAGGAAACTGGTTGATGACTCCCACTGGTCTAATAGTAACAGTGAAGAGTTGCAGCGTGTGCCTCTTCCACAGACTGGCTCAGCACTTGCTCAACCCTCAGTCCTCCATTTTGGATTGAAACATTGTAAACTGGGCCGTTAATTGCAGCGTTAACTTAATCATTGATGACTCACAGGAGATTTTGTTTGTGTGCACTCACTTACATGTCTGATGGTTGTCTGTGTTTTTTGTTAAGCGTGTGTTTGACTAATAATGAGTTTTGGTGCTGAGGTACAAAGAAAAACCGCAGAGCCTAGTTTGTCCTTACCATGGGACTCCATTGGAAGAGTCTGACGGCTGTAAACAGTCACGCCATTTTGCACGTCGATAGCTTGAGGCTGATGCTGATTATAAAGAAGAGTGTGTTTTTAAGGTCATCAATGCTGACGTCATTGTTACTAAGAGAAACTTCTCCAGCTGCACCTACAACACTGTAGAGGTACACAACAAGCACTAGATTTTACATAATTACTTAGATTTAAAAAAATAAAAAACTTAATTGACTAATTTTTCATGGCAGCCATCTTAGAAAGAAGTGATGAACAATGCAGACACGACAAAGCAACTGTGTACTGTTAATTAGATGTTGCTTTCTGCTG
>NW_018128190.1:84941-87321 GCF_001952655.1 Monopterus albus | reverse complement strand
TATATGCAAATGTCGATTCTTTAAATTGAATCACACTGACTCAGTGATCTGTTTTTGACATGGAATAGCTCTAGTCATGTTAGTTTGTAGATGCACAAGCACACATTAAAGCAAGTGGGAGAAGAACTTTTAGAATACAGCAAGAAAATTTAGCAAAATAAAGCAAAGATTTGAGAACTTATAAATATATGAAGTAATAAAAGCTTAAAAACAGTTGTGTAGCTTTTGTGAAATATTTTTTCGGTGTGCATCTATGATATTCCATAAAATAGAGCCAATAGTTGCTGATATGTGCAGTTGAAAAAATAATACGGGTGTATTTGTATTCAGCATTAATGAAGAGTCTAAAGCTATGTGATTTTTTTTTTTCCTTCTTCTTTCAGACACTATTATTGTCTTCTGCTGCAAGGTTGGCCTGTGTTCGTCAAAAGCAACAGCTTGTCTCTTCCAGCTGTTTGTAATGGATTTTTTTTGGAAACTGTCGGAGCCTCTGGCAGTAATGTAGGGCAGCAGGACAAACAGCACTAACATCAGACTGTGAAGAAAACCTCAGTGGGTGTAGACTTTTCATATCCAGTCATGACAAAAAAAAACAATAAATAAATACAGTTGAAAGTCATCAGAGCCCTGATGCAGCCTGGCAAAGATATTATACAGAAAAGCAACACAGGGCATGGTTTTGGTTTGAAGCTCAGTGAAGCAAAATAAAAATGATTGACATCACTCGTGTGGAAAGTGGGAGAAGTATTTCCTATGCTTCTACATTGGTTATTTCAAATTACTTTGTCGTGGTGTTTTTAAAAGTAATTAAAGATTCTCTGTGGTTGCAGAAGATGCTCTGTTTCTGTCCACTTTGTGTATTTGTATGTGTCCTTAGTCATAGTGCTACCTTACCGTTGTTATTTGAAGCCAGTAGTATTCTCCAAAGACTCTTTGTAGCACAGATGTGAAAGATGTAGTGGTTCTATCTTTGTCTCAGTCTTCCACGCCTGTTCTTTTTTGCTCTCTGTCTTTCTCTCTTTACCTCTCTCTTTCCTGCTGTCTGCCTCCCCTGGAAGTCTTCACCAGCTTGTGCGCAGCCTTTACCAACTAGCTGCACTCTCCCACTCATAGGAAAATGATGATGAGACAGCAAAACCACCACAGAGACAATGCACAGCATAAAGAGAGGAAGAGAGCTGGAGAGAGGAAATGGGCTGCAGGAAAATAGAGATGAGAGAATGAGAGCCATCAGTCTTTTTTATGCACTTTTACCGCATATATGTTGATCCCTGGGGAGCACTATGTCTCTGTCTAGGCCTCTGCATTGCTTTTTGTGCCTTTCTTTTTGTTGTCATCATTCAGGGCATTTTCGTCCCTCACCCATCCCCCTTCTCACCTCTTCCATAAGTTATTAGATCCCCTCTCACCGCTTACCCCTCTTTCTCCTCTCCTCTCCTCCCTTCATTCCCTTCATTCTGCCCTGCAACCTCTCTGTCTTCTGCCACTAAGTGGACTGCTTATATAACAGCGTACACCTAGAGGGACTCCACGTCTCTTCTCACTCAGCCAGCCTGTTCTTCTCACCCCACCCTTTTAGTCCTATTTCCTCCTGTTTTTCTCCTTCTGCACCACCTTACCTCCTTTACCTCTTTCAGTCACCTTTTTCTTGCTCTTCCATTCTTCTGCTCTTTCTATTGCTGACTATGTTTGGAACAAATGGCCCTCCTGCTGTGTTGCTATGGCTAGTGAGTCTACATGATAACTGAGGCCATAAACAGTGAAGTAACAGGGTCACATGTTCACCCAGTGCTGAAATGAGTAGTTGAACAACAGACACCAATACCAACACAACTTGACAATCAATTAGAAATGTATTATATTTGTTTAATGCCAAAAACAAATGCTAAACATTCCCAAGTGTCTTAGGATTTATTTCTCTGTTTAGGTTTAAATCATTGTAAATTGAAAATTCTGAGATTAGAATGGTCATTTTTAACTACTTATAGACATCTTATAAGCTAAAGTATATATAAATCCATCAAAAACAAATTAGAATTGATGCAATCATACAGTCATTTCTTACCTTGTACACTCAGTTCACATGGATGCGCCAAATAAGTTATTATTATCCTTTAGTAGCCTTTTTGTGCTCACCATATATTTCTGTCTCTCCAGCCAGTAAATCTTAAAATGACAAGAACAAATGCACTGGTGTTGAGTTAGCTCTATTTGCTGTTCTGTCTCAGAACTACCCAGCTTCCTTTAATCCATAAATACTGTTGAGATCCAACATAGGCATACACACTGGTTCTCCTGCCTTTGCTTCCTTGCATTCAGCTCCTCTCACCTATTTCTCAATGACTGCATCACTCTCTGACTTTTTACATGCCGCTCACAT
>NW_018128190.1:65666-84879 GCF_001952655.1 Monopterus albus | reverse complement strand
GTCTATCTACTTACCATTCTCTGTACCCCACACTGATTGTACCTCTTTATCTATCTCTACCACCTTCAGTCCCTACTTCCTCCAGTACACTCTCTCTCACACTCACACACACACACACACACACACACACACACACACACAAATATAGCTCCTTTGAAGCATAGCTGTGTTGCCTCTTCCTGCAACACTGCAAGACAAGACAAAAGTCTGTCATCTCACATCTGAGCAGCGGGGATAGAAAGCACAGGTAAGATTGATGGCCCACAAAGAACACTGGTTAAGAGATTTGATTTTCTGTCTTCGCATGTGTGTAAAAGAAGAGATGGGGTGGGGATGAGTAAGAGGTTGGGTGTGGAGGAGGGGATCCAGGAAGAGGAACAGCTTTAATGCCACAGTGAGAAAGAGGGGAGAGAGAGGTGTTGTGACATTTCTGATGCTCATTTTGCAATTGAATAATGATCTCTCCGGAGGCCTGACCTAGTAACGTATGCATGTGTGAGCATGTTTGTGCAAGCGTGTCCACAGCTTTAAGTGTGTATGTGTGCTAGCACAATGTATACACGGGGGGTGAATGAGTGTGTGTAATTGTGCTCCTTTAGAAAATGTGTAAGAAAGAGGAGATAACCAGGGGAAAAGTGAGTGCAGAGGAGAAAAAGGGTGGAGGTTTGCTCTTTAACTATAATGCAACACAATACTTCCACCTACTGGTGCAAATGAGTCATTACAGCTAGTTGGTGTCAGTTACACTACATCACTGCAGCCAAGGACAATTCTCATCTCATCGGCTCACCTGCAGGAGCCCTTCTAATGACTGCTACTTTGTATAATTACAGATTGTGTAATTTACATAATAGGTGTGCTTAGTATTAAAAACAATGAAGATCACAGCATGGCAGCTTAAACCATATCTACTATATCATATCATATCATATCATATCATATCATATCATTGTCTCAGTTGTTCATTCATGAGTCTTAAAGGGTTACTGTAGGGTCATGTACATCTCTCACATATACACACACACGTACAACCTTAGAGTGGCCTTTCTTACCTGCTAACAACCTACTCGTTCATCAGTGGCATTTGCCAGGGGAGCTTGGTCCATCATATGTACTGTATCGTGTGCTGGTTGGTTCCCTGGTGGCCAAACCGTCTTTGACCCAGCCTGTATCTAGCTCAGGGGGGAATACAGGAGTACCGGTTATCATTTCCAGCACTTGCTACAAGACATTTGGTGGGGGGAAAAAAATTGTTTCTACAGTGACAAGAAAAAGTATGTGAACCCTTTGGAATAACCTTGTTTTCTGCCTTAATAAATCATAAAGTGTGATTTCATCTTCATCTAAGTCACAAATGTGGGCAAACACAATGCTTATACTAATAAAATACAAATAATTGTACTCTTTTGTGTCTTTTTCTGCATTGAATACACTGATTAAACATTCACAGTCCTGGTGGGAAAAGAATTTTGTATCTTTGTTCCTTACAGCTCATTCATATTCTTTTGGAGATATTCAGATATCTGGTGTGAATGGCTTTCTTGAGGTAATTTCACAGCATTTCTATTGGGTTAAGATCTAAGCCACTCTTTCTTTGCTTGGGCTCATTTTGTAGGAGATTTACTTTGGTTTTTAAGGTAATTGCCATGGTGCATCAACCACCTTCTGCTGAGCTTCAGCTGGGAAACAACCATCCTGACATCACCATGTAAGATACCTTGGTAAACCCGTGAATTTATTTTCCTCCTGATGGAAGGCTGTTCAGAGGCAGCAAAACAGCTGTGCATCATGACGTTGCCTCTGCTGTACTTCACTGCTGGGATGATGCTTTTTCAACCATATGCAATGTTGTGTGTACAGTGATGTTTTTGAAAGAACAAAAGCTTTTCTGTGGTGTCCTGCTCCATGCAACCATGCGCCATGATTTGCATATGGTAAACACATGGACAGAGATATTAACCAGCTCCAGTGATTCCTTTAAGGCTTTAGCTGTTACTCGGGGCCTAACTATACTGACTTTTTTGGGCACCCACTTGTAGGGGAGACAAATCACAGTATTAAATTGTCTTCATTTATAGACAGTTTAACTGTGGACTGATCAATATCTAAACTTTTTGAAATTACTTTGTAACCCTCTCCAGCTTTATGATCATAATTCTTCTGAGATCTCTTTTTTTATTAGGCATGGTGCACATCTGCAGATGCTTCTAGTGCAAAGCAAACTCAAAATGCCTGAGTGTTTTATATATAGCATAAAGTAGATCTAATCCTGTTTCATTGATTGGACTTGAGGTTTGCTAACTCCTGACTCCTGAAGTCATTAGCCTGAGGCTTCACATACATTTTCCCACCTACACTGTGAATGTTTGAGTGAAGCATTCGGTATCGATAAATTTGGTTGTAATTAGTTACATGTGTTTTTATTCATAATTATAAATGAGTGAATGCATATTGAATTATACATAAATGCAGATCATTCCAAACATTTTGCTTACTTCTTTTGTCACTAAGGAGAGTAAGATGTAATAGTTTATCTTCTTTCACTTCCTTCACTTTTTCTGCTGTCTGTATTTTTAACTCAGGCTACGAAAGGAAGGATACACAGTGCAGGTCAGTGTGAACGACTACCTGGACATCTACTGTCCGCATTACAACAGCAGCCAGCGAGGGACGCTAGAGCGTGTTGTGCCTGAGCAGTACATCCTCTACATGGTCAACTACCGTGGTTACCGCACCTGCGACCCCCAGCTAGGCTTCAAACGCTGGGAGTGCAACCGGCCCCATGTGCCTCATGCTCCCATCAAGTTCTCTGAGAAGTTCCAGCGCTATAGTGCCTTCTCGCTGGGCTACGAGTTCAACGTGGGCCAGGAGTACTACTATATCTGTGAGTCAGGCCAGAAAACACCTTGTTTATTGTGATGGATAGAAAAAGCCTGAGGGTGCTGCACATTCAATATTTTGATCTTAGAATATAATGAGGAGCTTCTCTTCGGCTGCTGTCACCCATCTATATTGATGGTGTGTAGGTGTTGCTAATGGATTCACGAAGTTGAGCTGGGGACAGCTCTGCAGTTTTAACAGCTAATTATTGAGGGTGGTGTGGCCCGCAGAGGGCACAAGGTTGACATGTTGTGTGTCTTGCTCTCTTTTAGCCACGTCCACCCACCACCATGTCCACAGCTGCCTGAGACTGAGGGTCTACGTCTGCTGCTCCACTGGTGAGACCTACCACCTCTGTCATCCCTCTATAGGTCTCTCCCACTCATTTTATACATTTTCCTTTTTGTCTGTGTCATTTCATCTCCACTTTCCTCTCCCCACTTGTCTCTTTTTATCTCCCAAACACACACACAGAGAAACAGAGACAAAGAGATGAAGAGAAACAGACAGAGAACAAGAAAAACTAAGATCTTGTCTCAGAGATAGGTTTTTCTGCCTCATGCTGTCTTGGTGAGGTTTTGATGATCTATTTTCTGGAAGCAGTGCTTTGAGGGCGATGGCTTAATATTCATCTCTGTCTCAGTGCTATTACAGTAATGCTCTACCTCTCTCTGTAAATGACATACTTTTGTGAAGCTGTGCAAAAAAATGTAAAAAAAAAAAAAAAACAGATTTGCCTGCAATATCCAGCTCTCTCTGTCCTGCTCCTCTCTCTCTGTCACTGTCCATCCTTCTCTCACCCAGCTGTCTTGACCATCTCAATTCCTCATCTTTCTTCCTCAATGTCTATCTCTTCTTCTCTTCTATGGTGCCTGCTGCTCAGTATAGCCTTGTGTTATTTTTACCCTGGTAGCCTGCTCTCTTCCCTGCAGGCCTTTGATCAGTGTGCCCAGTCCTGCAAGCCTCCCTGTCTCCTCTAACCTTGTCAGCACTAATACATCCCACACTCAGGCCAGTGTCAGGCCCTGTGTACGCATCACCTTAACACCCACTCCCCCATCCCAGTGTCAGGGCTAATCTATTGATGCGTCTACCACGCCTCCATTTGCTTCTGTGCATTTGTGTGCGTAGGAGTTTGAACATGTGTGCATGCGCGTGTCTGCACTTCAGCCGTAACTGTTTTTGTGTGTGTGTGTGTGTGTGTGTGAGGGCATGCGTGCATTAATGGCTATCTGAGCGCAAGTGCATTTAGCCTGTTTACGAGCCCCAACCTTTAGTCAGCAAGGTCATTTTAACAGGGTGCTATCAAAATTGCTGTTGATTTCAGCTGCTTCCAGACTCTTTTCATTTTCTCTGTCTCCCATTTTAAGATTTCAATATCAGAAGGATGTGAATGTTCATGACATACAGTGTGCTTTACATCTGTGAAGAGCTGCAAATTGATTGCTGTCAGCTTCTATGTAAATTGTCTGGAAATGCTATTTCATCCTCCTAACCATGCATCTGACACACAGGCTCACATAGACACATTCTGTTTTTTAATAAAGCACAAAATACACAAAGATGTATACACATGCAGATCAACAAACCCACACATCATTCATTCATGGATAATTTGCCAGTGCAGACTCAATGTAATTCCCCGTCTAGACGAACAGTAAATGTAATAATGACTTCTGTCCACTGGTTCCAAACGCATTTAATCTTCAGATGGAAGTCTGTATTCGAAGTCCAGGATTTCTTCATGGTTTCTCAGTGGCAGGGACACACTTACTCCTCTGTGTTCTGCTATAATGGTGCCTAAAATGCACATTTTCTTCAGTGCTGTGTTTTTAATGAGGTGTTTTTTCTTCTTGTCTCTGTTTCACTCACTCTCTGCATCGTAACCTCCTCTGGTTTTAATAACCCTCTTGTTTCTTTCTCTTTGTGTACGTGTGTATACACGATGTGTTTATCAGTCTCCCAGACAGATGATGACTCCAGTCAGACTTCTCCCGACTACACAGTCAGGCCAAACATCAAAATACATCTTGGTGAGTGATTCCGCTTTTGTTTCTGAGTTGCTGAAAATCAACAGCAGCCAATCACCAGATGCTGGTCAATATTTGGCTATGGCTGCAAAGCGTGATTTGTGTACCAGTCATTGTGGAAAGGAACCAACCATTTGTTTGCTTTTTATTCTAACGTTGGCAAAAGAAAATCCACAAAGCTTTGCTGGGTGATGAGTAAAACTTTTATTTTCTGCTCTTAAAAGCTGTGCAGTATGGGGAAGCCCTTACACTTGCATTCTATATACACATACTGTGTACTGTATTTATAATGTTTAATGTGTATTTAGTTACAATCATATCTGTTAGAATTAAAATATGTATGTATTCTAATATGTATAAAAATGAACCTATGTAAATCAACAATATACCCATCCAGTTTATTACAATTTCAGTCTTTTTTTTTATTTTTATAGTTTTGTCCTTCATTTCTGTTGATTATATCATAACAACTACCAAGTAATATGGAAGCACTGAGCCAATATGCCCAATGAGTATTGGCCCCAGTACTGACCTGATTACACAGCTGATTTATCAGTGTCATTATACAATTCTGTCTTTCCTACACGTTAGGGCCCTAACTCAGTTTTTAGTGCCGCATCAATTCCTGGCAGCCCATGATTTCTTAAATAGAAGTCATTTTAATGTTACACATGTTATTACTGTGTTACAGTGTTACAAAGTACACAGATTACAAATCTGGGGAGAAGTAAAAAAGAAGAGCACTAGGAGTGAATTGATTTGATACTGATAAACTGAGTTATCTACACCAGTACATATAAAAAAAACCAGATCAATGCATCCTTTAAAAGTAACTGCTGATACTGGGAACTCAGCAGTGAGATAATTAGGCAGGTTGTAAATAAACGGCACTTTAGCCAGGTCATGTAAAATACTTTACTCTGAGGTAAAGTCAAACATGTCAGTTGAAACTCCCTACTGAACAGAAAAACTGCTCATAGCTGGCAGTTTGTTACTCCCAGAAGACTTATTTTTTTAGCTACGATGAGATGTTCCCACATCTCACATTTTATCATCAATAAGAATAATGGCCAAAACTCTGAAAATAAGACCCATTTGGTGTAAACCTGAACCTTTCTTAATGTTTTTTTAAAGATCTAAATGCAGTAATCTATTTTTAACTCCTACAAAGTAAAGCTTTCATTTGTCTTCTCTGGAAAATCCACAAGATCAGTAGAGGTCGTGCAAGGAATGAAAGGTCCATGTTTACCTAAGGAGAAAGCATGTCAGCCAGCGAGTCAATTGTGCAGCTGAGTGGTTATGTAAACCCTCTATTTTTCTTTCTCTCTCTCTCCATCCCCATTTCAAGCAAAAACCTCTTGCTGAGAATCATTTAGTATACTTGTTTCTGGGAGCTGTAGACAGCCTGTGACGAGAGCTAAGAGAGTGTGACCTGCCTGAGATGGAAACTGAGACCAGCAGAGATGGAGTGAAAAGAGCTCTTGAGCCACCAGCTAGGAGTACCTTCAGAGAGTGAGTGAGAAGGCAGAAAAATAGAGTGAGCAAGAGAGACGGAGGGGAAAAGAGGTAGAGACAAAGTGAGCTAGAGAAAGTCAGAGAGATAAAAGACAGGAAGGAGGCAGTGAAAGAGAACTGCAGCAGGAAAAAGCCTGGCATAGACAGGGACAGATAAAGAGATGAGTGGGGGCAGAGGAGGGGGGTGCAGAGAGAAGGGGCAGAGGAAGAAAGAAAAAGCTCAATGGTGGGCGAATTGCTCAGCAGTAACTCAGGCTCGAGCTTACATAGAATTTAATATAAAAAACACTGACAGGGAATCATAAAAAATCATAGCCTCTAGCATTGTGGTGCATTTTGCTGAATACATTTGGAGGAATATCAAAACCAAGACAAGCAGATTTATGCACACACACACTTAAAAACAACCCATATCCCTGATGGCTCTGCTGACCACTGGACACCCACTCTCTGAGTCAACCTCAGGACCAGACCAACCCACAGACTGGCTTATCATCAAGCCCTCCCCTTCTCTCCACATACGTTTGGACCTGCTGTCATTTTTCTTTATTATTAGCTTTGTTCGTACGTCATGTTCCTTATTTAACATCGTGTCTTATGGAGAAGCCCGATCTAACGTAACTAGACAGCACACGGCGGGCACAAACCTTTGCCAAGACAGCTCAGTTTCCCTTTAATGGAATTCCACCTAAAGACAATATTCCCATGATAGTTCGACTCTCACATTATGATTAGTTGACTGTGAAACCTACCCCTAGCATTTGGAGTCACATTGATATCATTATTAGGTTGGAAGTTATCCAAGAAAAATGATCTTTCACTAATGGATTTCTTCAAGATCTAGCACAGCAACTTTTGAAGATAAGTTGAACTTGTTGAATCAGCACATTTTCAGCTATACTTTAGTGTTGGTCACAGATCTGTAGCATCATTTAATGTCTCACCGTAAAGGGTTTTCCATGAACCCTGTAAATTTGAACATTCTGGATTACTGCATCCATGAACAAACCAACAAACACTGGTAAAAACATAACATCCTTCCTTGGTGGAAGTAATAATCAGACTATTCCAACAAAGTTCATTTCTGGTGATATTGCTAAAGTCAAACAAGGCAAGAAGCATGAGTAAGATGATCGTACAGGGTTTAAACAAGTCCCCAGAGCAGTCAAACTTACTCTGAAGAGCAAATGAAGGCCACAAAAAAAAAAACGATCACCCAAGCTGGCCGCTGCAAACATTCATCACTGTTTATCACCTGTGAAATGAGGCGTTGCCACCATTTGCAATCAGGATGTAAGCAGTGCTTGCAAATCACTTTTATGAAGCAGGCCACTGGTGGCTTGTTTACAACCTGTCAAATTGTCTGACGCACTTGTCTTTCTTGTTCCATTAGAAAGTGTTTCCAGATTTTAGCAATTACTTTGGCGAGTAATATAAACCACAAAGCAAGACCCAGAACTATCCTTCAAGTGTGAATTGACTGGATTTGCCTTTTTTATGGTATTTTGCTTTCTAAACCCCTGGTAACATAGCTCTGTTCTGCTTGTAGCTGTTTTTAACATTCATTATGAATGCTACAAGAACTCAGCATCAGTCTTGCTGGTTCCTTCCTTAATTAAAGCTGCATTAACTACCTTCTCCCTCTAATTTTCAACCATTAAGGGTGAAATGGGAGTCAAAACAAACTCAAGGAGTTTCCCTTCCTCTTTTCCACTCCTGCCCTGTCTCTGAAACTACGTCCTATGTGGTCATGACAGCCGGAGATAGTTGCAGCAGTCAGGTAGCACAGCAGTAATAACCGGCCTCAGAACTAATGCATATGGAATATAGAGCCCGTGGTTTTCAGTGGCATTGCAGCGACACAATGTCAAATAGAGAGGTTTACATTTTAGTGATATGCATACGTATGTCTAAAATGCAGCGTGGACTGCACTGTTATGTCTGGCAAACTGGACGCAGAGCATTTAGCAATTAAAATGAAATGAAATGAGCCTGGTTTGAAAAACATGTCTTATAACCTCAGATCAGCAGAGCCATGGGCGAAGTGTGGTACAGATTTTAACAGCACTGACCACAGAGGGCAAGAGATAAACAGAAAGCCTGAAGATAGCAGTGTGGAGTTTAGTACAACAGGGAGACAGCTCCTCCAGACAGTTTATTTGATTTGTCAGAATTTGTGCTAAATCTTGGTTAATGCAGGTTTAATCAGAACTTTATAGCTTCCCTTGGTATTCTCTATGCATTCTTCCATCTGTGACGTCCTTGACCTTAAAACATTCCTTCTGTACTCTTATATAAAGCCTGAAACATGAATTAGGTAGTGGACCAGAAAATGTAACTGTAAGAAAGATGCATCAGTAGACATGATCATACTTGATTCATCTGTTCTGAATGGTTTATTATGAGCTGAATTTCTTAAATCATATATGAAATATATTGCACCAAGAAAACCAAAACCCAACCTAGTAAGTGCAGTCTGAGGAACTGAAACCCTGGTTCTGAAAGATGTTGGACCTCCTTTGGTGCAGATAAAGAATGACACACTTTTAGATATCAACTTAACTCCTGCTAGTGTAATAATAATTGGACCAAAATGACATTTTTTTCATTCATCTCAGCTTGACCTTGTGTTCATGTTATCCATTTTCTTGTTGGGATGGGGGTTATTTTGTTTTGCATTATGCTAACCAACTAGCAGCTAGTGAAGCTTCCATCCTTTCTGAAAACATTTTCAGTTGACATGGAAGCTGTGGTAGTTGTTAAAAGTAATTAGCAGAAGGTCTTTAATGCCAAATGAAGAAATATGCCATTGTAAGAGTTAAGTGTGAAAATTGATTCACAAGAACTGACAGCTACATCAGTCTGCTCACTCTTGTTGCCCTGTGTTGCTTATGTAGCAATGGATGTAAGTAGCTATAAAAGACTTCAACTGTCAGATCTGTTACTGGACATGCCGGAGATCCAGAGGTCTGGTGGCCTCCTCAAGTTAAAGCTAATGTTGTCTGTGGTTACTTTCATGAGCACAGAGACACCAGTGCTCTGTAGAATTGGCTGATGAGGTTAATGAGCAGAGGCTACACTTTCATTCCTAAGTAAATCATATCTTTTCACATGAATTTTCTTCAGACCATTCTAGGAAAAGTCTTTCATTGTGACCAATGAAAGACTTGTCTTTCCTCACCATCACCATTGGAAGTCGACTGTTCACACTAGAATATAACTTCTTGTCGACAGTCTAGTGCTCTCACTTTAAATGCCTCAGGCAGCTTACCGTGGACAGGATGCTCGTCTGTTATTATATCCTATACAGAAAACACTGCACTTCATAGGGTGCTCAGAAATTGATTGCTGTATCCCACAATTGTACTGTGATGTTAGGTCATACTGTGGACTTTTGATAACTTGTTGTGGCCCGAGGCACCCAAAGTCCCCCACTTTTATCTTCCAAGGGCAGCCTCTCTAAATAGCAGAGGTTTTGAAGAAGTGCATATCGTGCAGCTTTGTGATTGCCAGAGCTTTTAACACCCACTAACAAGTTTGTAAGAATCCATTCAAATGCAAAGAAACTGCAGAGATAGAGTTGTGCAGCAAGAGGCACCTAGTTTGGTCACTGAGTATACACTGCACCGCTGAAACCTGTCTGATGAGACGTTTTGGGTTTGAAGACGTCACTGTGACCTGTTGGCCCTACCTGAGGCAACCCTGGCGTCTCTTCTCACCCTGCCTTCACTTTGTGTTTTCTGTCTGTGTTCATCCCAGTGCACCACGGTGTGAATGTCAGTGTTGCGTGTCATCACCACAGACAGGCGCCTTATGTTTCTTAAAAAGAACTCTGACAAGGGTTAGAGTCTCACACAGCCAGAACAAGCCAGAGCGGATGGATGGGTTACTCTCAGGCTAGCGACAAAAACAAAATTCCATACATTCATCAAACATCAGCTGTCATGTGGTTGTTGGTTTTATATGTTATCTCTTATCACCTTTCTTGTTCTTACTCGTAGTCAATTAGTTTATTATATTTCACAAACTCCAGCCAAGGCTTTAATGTGACAGTGAAACAGCATTTTGGAGGAATCCTTCTTCCTTTGATTTATTTCCTGTTGAAAGGCAGTTTGGTTTGATGAAAGACGATATTTTGGTTAGAGAGTATGTATTTGCAACATTATTATGGCATGAAGTAAAAAAATGGGATTTTAAGAGAGAATGTGTCAGTTTGGGGCACATTTAGTCAAATATGTATATCCTGTCTTATATCAAAACAAGCATTTCCTCTTTGCATTGTGATTGTATACTGTTAAACCTCAACAATCTTACATCAGTATATCACACCTCAAGGCTTTCAACTCTTCTATCATTCCTCCCCTTTATCTACATCTCTCTTTTATGTCTGATAATGTGACTGATGTCAGGAAGAAATTGCAGCTTCTGCAGTTACCTCATAGAAAAAACATAGATTTTTCTAACACCTCTGTGCAGCTGACTCGGATTGTCCTGGAAAAGGTGAGGGATCTGTAAGCAACAGAGCTCTGTTTCGTTCCTTTTGCTTTATTTTGGTATGTGATAACCCTCTAGATATAATGAGAAACATTATGTTGAGATGGAGCATAATGGCTCAGTGTAATTCACTTTTTACCAAATGTTACAAAATATGTTCTCCCAGCTCTTTCTCTGTTTTTCCCCTCCAGCTTAATGTTCTGTTGTGTCTAATCAATGGCAAGGCCGTAGTAATTTGGTTTGATTGAAATCCCGCTAGGATAAAAACATCATTAGTGTGAACAGAGGAATACATAAAAAAAAGAAAACAGATCAGAAACAAAAGTGTTTTTAATTTTCCATCTCATGGGGGAAATGGCCATATGTAGCGATGCTGATGATAATTGGTGGTTTGTTGATAATTGCATCATGTCTCTTTCTCTGCATATGTTAAAGCACAATTTGCATGCACTGCTCAATGCCATTAGATTGATGAATTAATAATGTAGTAATGGTTCGTTTCCTTCTGTCTGGCACAAACACTGTCTCTCTCACTCTTTCACACTCACATTCTTCTTTTTTCTCAATTTCTTATTTTCTATTTCTGTGGCTTTCTCTCCAGATGAATTTAACCCTGAAGTTCCCAAACTGGAGAAAAGCGTCAGTGGCAGCAGCCCATCACGTGATCGCCTTCTTCTCACTGTGGCGATGCTGCTCGTGTCTGCCGTCCTTTTGTCCTAGCGACTCTCACCATGAGTGACTCTTCATACATAGCTGGACCACCTTGTCCAAAGGGCTTTGTATCCACCTACTGCGAGTCTCTCATGTGAAAGTTGGCAGAAACAGAGAAGAGAATCAAGTTAACGTCCAAAAGAACATCCAAAACAATCCTTGAACTTTACTGGACTTTAAAAAAGGAGGCCTTTTTGCTGTCATATTTATACCAGTGTATTTTGACACTCCATTTGTTGTTGAACATCATTATCATATGAATACCACAGCATTTCATGCAGGTGTGTTTGCCCCAACATGAAGGACCACAACCACAGACTGGTTCAGACTTCTGCGCTCCTAGCAGCCAACAGGTGGGTGAGATGGTGGACTTGGAATGAGCTGGATGGAGACTACACGCTATTATCGTAGCATGGATATCAAATCACCTGAGAAATTTCAGCTGCACTGTCTTCAGCTGACGACAGCAAGGTTTTTGTGGCTGTAAGCCTTGATGAAGGAGGCAAATGTAACAGAGTGGATTTGCAGTGAATTCTAAGGCCTTGGACCATGGACCAAGTATGGTGATGGATTAAACTAAGCTCTGATGTAGTTAAAAAAAAAAAAACAAGCTTGACCCTGGAACTGTTCTGATCTTAATTGGCTATACAGGATATTTGTATAACCAGTAATGAGAACTGCCACCCTTGCCCTGGACAGTGAAGAATGTTTTCACACTGGAGTGAGGAAGCTGCTGGTAATAAGAGCCCAAGGTGTTTCTTAAGAAAAGGAAAAGACTTTGTGAGAGCCTTTCAAGAATCCATTTCCTCCAGACATCAAAAATACCCCTAGCTTTTTGATAGGTACAGATGCAAAGCCTGCATTTCTTAGAAGATAGTGAGTGCCCTCTAAGAACTAGTCCTTTGTCTGCATTTCCTGCCTTCACACTGTAACAACCCTAGAAAAATACAGACCCTGGACTAGTAATTTGATGGCACTTAGACTTGGTAGATGTGGTAGATGTGTGTATTGTTCTGACGCATTTACCTTCAGCACTTTGCGTAGATTTTCCAGGCGTCAAACCTTTCTCATCACAGCAATCAGTAGAGTCATTCAGAATACCAATAATTTACAGTACTTAAAAACTCTCTCAGCAGCAAGTTCCCTTTCAGCTGCGGACAGCCCGGTCTATTCCTTTTCCACTTCAGAGGTTCCCAGTCAGTCGGTGCCGATGGCCATTACAGCAGTCACAGTCACCATCGACACAACCCCATACAGTCGCCAGAGTGCGGCAGGTGCCTGAGGAGAAATTGTGCTTTGAGTCTCAAAGTAACGCTGCCGCCATTTTGTTAAAAAATCAAACTAACAAACAAAAAAAGAAATAAAACAAAACACAAAAACAGGTGTGAATGTGCAAAAAAAGTTCACTTTTTTATATTGTAATACAGGACAACATAGGCTGCCATTAATCAGATTACAAAGTTGTGCTTTTTTTTAATTTACTTTTCAAATGTATTTATTTTAACATTAAAGTATATTATTTATCTACCTAATTAGTGTGCATTTGTAGGCCTTTGCTCAATAAGCTATTGTGCCATTTTTTTAATTCTTTTTTTAAACTGTGGACTTTTTACTGCAGCATTTTGCTTGTGTAGATTAATAGTCAGATGTAATTCAGCCTGACAAAAAGAGAGGCTATTGGTTTTCACTAACCAGTAGGGACATACACTCATTAACCCTACTCTCTAACTGCTAACCAGATTATGTTGCTGAAGAGCATGTCAGAAACCAACTGTGAATACACAGACAGAGCCAATGCTAATGGAGGGCAGCATTCCTCAAGTGCTGCACATGCGAAACGACGGAGTCTGCATTGTAATGTATATTTATAATACCTGCCGGATATGGAATGTGTGTGTGTATGAGTGTGTTGCGCGTGTGTGAGTGAGCAAGAGAAAAATGATATGTGTGCACATTTGTGTGTATGTAGGTAGAATGTGTTTGTCCGCGCTTTTCGAGTATGTGGCATTTAGAAATTTCGTACCTGTTAAGGAGTCGTTTGTAGAATCTGAATATGCAAGTGTGTATGAGAGAATGTGCTCTCCTGTAATGTTAGTTTACGGTACGGGGTTGCCAAGCAGATGACAACCACAAAGAAATGTGTTTACCTTTGACAAGAATTAATTAAAAAAAAGCTGTAAATTGAAACAAGAATGATTAAGAACAATGCCAATTAAAATCTTTTTGCAAATTTACACGTGTTTTCATTTAGAAGAAAATGACTTTTTAACAGTTTCATCTCATTTCCTCTGTCTGCCCTTTTTTTTATCTTGACAGTCACTCCCTCACCTTCACTCACTCTGAACCCACCTCTGTTTGTTTTTCTTGAGCACTAATTGAAAGCAGTGCTCTCCTACTTTCTCTTGCACTCCACTTTTAGACATGTTGGTTTCTAGCATACATGTAAACAGACAGTACTCGTGCTGCACATATTTTGGTGTAAAACTATCACCCTTCCTCACATGGCCCCTCCTTACGGCGCCTCACTTTGGTTTCTCAAACACATCTCCTGCCATAAAACATAATGACAGTGTGAGTGTGTGTATGGGTGTGAGGGTGGGAGTCACAGCTCCACATCTTCTACACTATCCATCTCTCTCCCTCAACAAAAAAAAAAAACACCTGCAAGCCATTCATGTCTCCACAAATCTGTCTCTCCATGTCACTCTCCTTCCCTCCACTCAGCTTCATTCTAGTCTTCATATGCAAAACAGAAAGAGGCTGACAATAGGGAGGGACATGTGTCTCAGATGCACTAATGTTCATGTTAAAAAGGGACAGAGGGGGCAGATACGGTAAGATTTTGTCTTTGATGTTACAGATGAAGCCTGAAATGTCATGAGAGAGAAAAAGAAGTACAGCATATTCTGCTGTCGGTTTCATTCCAAACTTAGGTCAAAGTACATTTCCGTGTGTGTGTGTGTGGAGGGCTTGTGCCAAGAAATATTCAAAGTTAATTTAATATGCATTGATTTTTTTTTTTTTGGCATAATGTGAGTCATGCTGAACCAAGCAGGTTGCAATGAAATGATCATGTCTATTAATGCCTGTTACACAGCTGTTTGGCTCTGCTGTGAGGTAGCAGCTCCTGATTCTCTCTGACATTTGTGTATTTAGCTGACAGTCTGATACTTGCTGAATATTGCAGTTGGCCTTAGCTTACAGTCCTTAGTCTCCACAGACAGTGGAAGGGTTTTAGCGTTCACTCTGGAACCTGCATTGACAACTTAAACCATCATTTTGCAAAAAAATTAGCCTGTTGCATTTTTGGCAGCAAGGCTGCCTCAGCTTAGTTATGTAAGGGAATTAACACTGTCATCTTTACACCTTGAATTTCTGTGTGGAAAAGCGTATGTTTTGCTTGTGCTTAAGTGAAACATTAATTGACTATTCAAATGAAAGAATCAGGCATGTTGCCAGCGGATTAAAAATACCTACCTTTCCATGAGTAACTGAAACAGAGCCTAACATTTTTACTGTGAAATGGATATCTAACAAGCGCTCTGTCCAGACTCTAACTAAGGAAGACGTTCCATTAGCAAAAAGAAGATGACCTCTTCTCCATTTGGAGGCATATTATCGTTTTCTGAATCATTTGCTGTGAGAAAAGCCATCTGTAGCATGGGCAGGCCTGTGCCGTCATGAAGAATTCCCCTGACAAGCTGCACCGTCTGGCCCAAACAATGAAACAGATGCCTCCTCCTCAGAGAACTTGTTATAGCTAAGGCCATCAATGAGACAATTGCTGAAAATAGTGCTGCCTTTGAGTGCTCCTTGGAAATTCCAATTTCAAGTTTAAAAAGTGTTGCTGTTGTTGAGTTGATTCTCATTTGAATGTCTCTGGCCAGACAATGATCCAGATCTAGTTTTTCATGTGTTTCGTTTTTAAAATAATGCAAAAAAATAAAAAATAAATCGGCCAGAGAGGTTGCTCCTTCAGGAATAACCCCCCGCTGAACTGATCCCTGTGATTTATGGCCAGCCGAGTAACCATTTATTCCAAAATCTGTACATGTAGGACTAGTACACATTAAACAAACCGTGCGTTTATTGTGTATATGTGTAATAATTAAAGTTTCATGTGGTCTCTTGTGTCAGATAAGTTTTCTAGTTACAGTTTCAAGGTAAAAATATGTTACATGGGAAACAAAAGTCTTTCTCGTGTAACATATTGGCAAACAGCAAATCATTGTAAGTGACTAAACTACTTTCTACCCAAAGGTGTCACCAAAGCTTTCTTTCACTTTGGAGTTCTGAAGGTGTGGCAGACAGTGAGATGCACACAGGGCATCTGCAAAACATTATGCGACAGATTTACTAAGTATGTCTCCCTTTAAGATAAAGACTGAATTCAGAAATGTTGACAACTATGTATTATGCGGTCTGTGCAGCTTGGAGCGATTTAACTATCTTTATTCATCTAAGCAGGTCTGAAGTTCATTAGGACTAAAATTCAGTATTTCCCCAAACTCACTGAGGGAGTTTAGTGTGACATCACCATAACCCAAGTTAGGCACTGCCTGCGAGGGTGCTCGGGGGCACTCGGTATTAACAACAACAATGATGAATCAGTGAAGAAAGTCAAGACAAATAAATTAGGTCTTAAGGGCATCAAAGTAAAAATAACTCAGGAGAATATTGTCTGTTATGCAACAGTTGAAAGGATGATCTGACCTGCTGCTTTAACAATTTTTCTCAACTCTCAGCCAGAATATATTTGTTCAGAGTTGACTGTATTATAATGGCAGCTACTTCAGGGTTACATGTAAATCTGAGTTTATTCTTGTCTTAATCTGTGGACTGGTTTGTAGTTTGTTTGGTTTCTCTCTCTCTCTTTTTTTTATTTTGTGCACATACAGGATGTCCTTTTTGAAGTTCACATATAATTTTGTCATTTTCAAAACACCCTGATTCACTGAGGGTTGTACTGAAGATACTGAGGTTATGTTCTGTGTATTTAGTCTGAGAATTCGGGGTGTTAGTAACCCGTACTAGTTTACAATCTATACTTTAAAAATAACACTTGGATAATTTTTAAGATGATTCCAGCATTTCAAACTTTTTTTATTTTTAGGACAATAAATCTATCAATGAAGTGTTCTGTGTTTCCACTGAGAAGAATCCAACACTAGAACCTATAAAGCTCACTATGACTGTACCAAGTGAAGCTTAATGATCTCAGTTCCATACAGTAGCTGCAGTATGTACCTGCTCACCTGGCCGCAGGTGGTATCTCAGATGTGATGTGCCCCCTGCTCCGAAACTATCCTCGTGGGACCTCTTCAAAAATTTCTAGGATTGGACTTGCCATTCCTCCAGCTTCAGGTCACAGTGAATCAACTCTCTTCCTCTGCAGACAGAAACTGACCCAGGTGGGGGTTTGCACTAAGATGAAGTAAGGAGACCTTTTGGGATCCAAAATGACATCATTTAATCCCCTGGGAAATATGATGCCAGCTCCTGCAACAAAGATACTGGCAGGACAGGAGAAGACGAGGTGATGGTCCACTGCTGACGAAAGCAAGTTATCAAGGCAAGTGCATGTGATATGTCAGCATTCACCTCATTATGTATCAGCTTTTGTGTAGCACTCAGGATCTGTGGAGTTGGCATTCAGTTTCATTAACACTCCCTTCTGAGCTGGTAATTGACCCTTAGAGCAGCAAGAGTTCTGAAATCTGAAAACAGCAACAATGTAGCTTCCTTGAAATAGGCAAAGCTTTATTTAATAGTCATTTTGGACCTAAATTAAATTAAAACATCTAGTTTTGCAATAATAGTCCTCTAATTTAAGGTTTTATATGACAGACTTTCCTTGGACGAGTTGTTGAGAGGCACAAAAATGTGAATGTGCATCTTAATTAGAGTAGCGTTAAGCTTCCTAGAGGGCTTTGCTTTTGCACACATTATTTGGGTTCTTGCCAATCCTCTCCAGATCACTTGACTAATGTGTTGACAAGTGGAGGAAAGTTATCACAGAATATCAAGCAGACCACATTTTCCATCTGTATCAGCCTCTAGTACTAGCAGATATGGCGTGTGTGAAAATGTTTTGAATATTAAAGAGGGCAGGATTTGACTGTAACTCTGGGTTAGAAGGAATGGAGGTAGAGAAGATATGAGGCTGTAAAAAGACAGATATTTTATTCACCTAGCTTAAATATGAATTTACATTTATACACCTATCAGTGAATACAGTCTTATGTAACCTTTCTAAAACTATCAGTTTAAAAAGATTAAAGCTTCTTATGAATTGGAAAAAACTTTAAATTCTGCTGAAAGCTGAACTGCTCCTTTGCAGAAACGACATCCTGGCCCTCTCCCATGTGTGAGTACATTAATGGAAGTGAGATTTAATATGTTCAACTGCAGCTTCTTCTTGCCCGCATTAATACAGCCTTGCAGATTGTAAGTGGAAAACGTCAAAGAAAACAATGAATTTGTAACTAAATGAAAAACAACCTCAAAAATTCCCACCTCAGAATAGTTTTTCTTTTCGATAGCAGTCTGTCTTCCCTGCAACCTTCAATTGTTTCAGCTGTTGGTCTCTTCCTTCTTCCTGTTCTTTTGATTTCTCACATTTTCTCTGATTTTCTCCACATCATTTGTGTCCAATCTTTCAACCACCAGGCTCAAACCCTTCTTAACCCTTGTTTTCATTTTAGACAGTTATACTCTCCCTCCAGTTTCAGCACTGTTCTGTAATCACATACCTTCTTTTCTCCCTCCAGATTTAACTGTAATCCCTCATTTCTGGTTGGTACATTTGCACAGCACTCACCAGCTGGGGACCTACACATAAAAACAGCCACGGACCTTGTGTGTGTGTGTACACACACACGTGCCCATACTTTGGGCATCTGGACAAAACTTAAGCCCATTAATGGCTAATGCTTGCCTCCAAAACGATGAAAGGCTGAATGATTCAGGATATTACAGAATGATGCAAATAATTTTCAAAGGAAATAGATTATACCATTTAAAATTTACAGAAAGCTGCAAAGAGAGAACATCATTTCTGGTTTGTAAATAAATGTTTTACAACGAAAACAATTTAGCACCTAACACCTCTCTCTCTTTATTTAACCAGGGAAAAAACCCATTGAGATCACGATCTCTTTTACAAGGGTGACCTGGCCAAGAGGTCAACAATACATGTCGTCAATACATAAGTTTCAATACAAATCAAAAACATTAAACATTTAAACAATCAAAACCATAAATACAATAATCAACAATACAACCAATTTAAAAACACCTACACTGACCAATAGAGTCCTGTTGCCTAAGAGCCATAAGAGAATAAAAAGCTTTAACTGAGCATAATTCAGTAAGTTTAAAATCTGCTTGGAAACTATTCCACGAAGAGGGAGCGGCAAATCCAAAAGCCCGTTTCCATTTTTTCAGTCCGAACTCTCAGCACCATGAGCTGATACTTATCACAAGACCGTAAAGCATATTTGGTATCCGATCTACGTAAAAGAGAGCATAAGTATGCCGGGGCTAGGCCTACCAAAGCCTTGTACACTAGCACCATCCAATGA
>NW_018128190.1:48176-65494 GCF_001952655.1 Monopterus albus | reverse complement strand
ATCTGTTGTTATTGACAGAGTATCTGTTGATAGCTCCTGTAAATGCGAAAATACCATAACCTTAGATTTCTTGGTATTTAAGACCAACTTCAGCAACCGCAGGCAAAACTGAACAATGTCAAATGCATGTTGTAAGCATTTTGCTGCCTGGGCATGTGTAGAAGAACAACAATAAATTACTGTATCATCCGCATAAAAGTGATTGTCGCACACATTGTTAATATAAATAGAAAATAAAATTGGTCCAAGGACCGAGCCTTGTGGCACCCCTTTTAATATTTCTAAAAAAGACGAGGAAGAACCTCCCAATTGGACAGCTTGCCTCCTATTTGAAAGATAATTCCTAAACCAAGGGATCGCTCCCTCTGACAAACCAATCCTTAACAACGAGTTAATAAGTAATACATGATCAACAGTATCAAAAGCCTTAGAGAGGTCAATAAATAAAGCTACACAATGTTTTTTACAATCCAATGCCTGTAACACATCATTTAAAAATTTTAATGTGGCAGTAACAGTACTGTGCTGTTTTCTAAAACCAGATTGAAATGGGGACAATATGTGATTTGATTCTAAAAACCCCTTAAGTTGGTCACTCACTATTTTTTCTCTGGGGGTTTAAGTAGGCACAGTGGTGCTTTTAGCTAAATGCCAAAAAGAGCATGCTAATATGTTTTAAAAGACTATGGTATGTTAACATTGCTAACTGGCATTAAACACAAAGTCCAGCTGAGGTTGGTGCAAAATTAAGTTATTAGGTTTGTAAGTATGTGGCGATAAACCAAAGAATTGAAAAAAGTAAAGCTTTGACCTGATGATGGAGTTAAATGAAAAGTTGAGATCACTAAAGCTACTGCAGTTCATCCTGGAGAAAGCATGAATAACTGTACCAACTTTCATGGCAGACCATCAAATAGTTACTGAGACATTTCACTTAAAATGGCAAATGTCAACCTAGGGGAAAACTCAGAGGAGCAACAAAATCTGTAAGATTTATTATCTAGATGTATGAGTGTCTGCACAAAACTGCACTGTAATTCATCCTGCAGGTGATAAGATTTTTCAGTCTGGTCCAGTCTTTATTTTTCAGTCTGGCTGCTAGTGTGGCTATCATACAGTACAATCATTGTGCTTTATGAGTTCACAGTTATGAATTAAACCTCACAGATATCAAAATTTAATTGCATAAAATCATGTAACATTGCTGCTGGGATTTTTGGTTGAATGGCACATTGGTTTTGTCTTGAGCATTTTTGGACATTTCAGCTGCGGAACTCTCCAGACTCATGACAAATCATTGATATGAAGGGGCGTTTTATTAAAAGGTAAACTGTGCTGTGCTTCATAATTATAATTTGTATTTTGTGTAAGCATGTGTCACAAAGTATCTTGATTCGCTTCTCTCAGGGGATGTTTTTCTAAAATGTCATATTGACAGGCTAATTTTGCAAAGGCCTTTCAGGTTCTTTTTTCTGGTTTTTACAACCTTTGATACAAAGTTAAACCATCATGTTGTGTGGTCTTAAAAACATACACTCAAAATGAAACAGAAATATGGAAACTGATTTCATGATTTCGCAAACAATCTGCGTTTATAAGTTGTCAGTGTTTTTATGATGTTTTGTTGATGGCTACATGCTGGCTTTGCCAGAAAGCTATTTATTTTTCTGGAGCATAAATAAGCTTTGAGGCTGAAGCCAAATAGCCGTTCACAGCATATACTGTAAGGCTCATGTGAGCACTACATTACACCAGCAGCTTCTCAACTAATAATGGAAACAATGGTAGATGAGATGTTAGCAGCTCCCAGAAGCATTCAAATGAAGTAGAAAAACATCTCATTGCAAGAAATTGAAAGTATTGGAAATGCACAGAAATGAAAGTTATATTTACCTAGTCAGCCACATACTCAGAAAGTAAAAACATTTCATACATATCCATCCATCCATCCATCCATGGATGGAATGATGGATGGATGGGCAGTGTTTTTATAGACTGTGTTGCATGTTCTACTTGTAAAGCTGGCAGCTCATATTTATGGGAAACCAAAGATAACATGAACAAAGCACGACTTGGTATCAGGCCAGCACAGGTCCAGCCTTTAACAAGCTGCACCTGGGCCTAATCAAACCTCTGCCTTTTTACAGTATTTGTGAGTTTCAGCAGACCTTTACTTTACACATTACACATGTAGTACTGTGACAAATGTAATATATTTCATATAGACTACCAAAGAAATCCCAGCCTTTTATTCCGACTTCTCTCCAAAGCCACTCCTCCAAAACACATGAATGCAGACTGCCTGACTACTTAGAGATTTCAGGAAACTATTAAACCCCACCTCGCAAACAAATCAAAACTGATAATTACCTGTCCAATACAGCCACCATGGTGTCACTTTTCACCCCCTTTAATTCTCTCATCATCATTCAAAAGCCACACGAATGTTAATTCTGGTTTTACATCTTGCAGGTTCCAACTTTTTAGTTGTAACTTTCTCCTAAAGCTGCTGTGGGCACACAATAGCTGGCTGGCTTCGCTCTCTGTGCTGAGAGGAGCTGCAGAGTTGAGTGATAATTCCCCAAGGGGTTGTCACTGTTAATGACACCTTAGACATACAGTTAGTAATTTAGCTATTTATATGAAATTATGTAATATATTTTCTGTTAATTATAACAGCTTTAACACAAATGCGCTTTTGTAAAAAACTTGTTAAGTGTCATATCCACATTAATAACCCATAATATGTTTGTAATCCCGTTGCTTTTCATGGAGCATTCTTACCTTCTCCAGTTTTTACTCCTTTACTGTCACATTTTCCCCTTTTTTCTTCGACTGTAAAATGTCCTTTGACAAATGTTTCTCTTGTTTCTTTGAGTCTTTATTAATTATATACAATAACTTCAAAGCTGTCAAACAAATTGTGACACCTTTGTATAACTGAACAATCTAGATCATGGAGCAGACATTTAATGGCCTCTATTTTACATAAGTGGTCAAAAGGAAGGCAGCGCATCACCTAAAGGCTTTTGTTTCCTGTCACTTGTGTAACACTTCACTGAAGACAATTAAGATTGTGGAACACATTTTTTCCACCACTTTCACTTGTTCTATTAGCAGAAGAACTCTGAAAGCATTACCAGTTTCTGGGTTGAAAAACCTGCGATCTCAAAAGTAATTTAATATTAATTAATGTTAAAATGCTGCTTTGCACTTTTAATTAAAGCACTGACAATCTTTAATGGATTGAACTTTTTTAGTCCTAATATAGCGATGAACGATGCTAATGATTGTCAAGTATTTCTTTATCCATTAGTTTCTATGCAAATTAAATAAAAGAGACTGTTCACATAAAACATGGCACTTTCTAGATCATTTCCTCTTAAATGACCCAGAACAAACCCCACTCCCTCTGTGGCATTGAGGTCTCAGAATGAGAATAAAAAAACATTAGTGACAGACACTGAAGGCTTCCAGACACAGCATCGGTTTATCCCCATATGCTGCTCTCCTGTATATGCTATTAACAAAAGTTTCAGAGTTGTTTTTTTTTTTGTTTTAAATGAAAACCTAGATGTAGAGAGAGAGTTGTTAGTTGGCCTTTTAGATGTAATCAGCTAGTCCACTGTGACCTCTGCTCACACATGCATGGTGGCTAAGTCCCTCTTAGACCATCTGTGTGTTTTGAAATAGTGTAGATTTCACTGAGTAGTATTAAATGAAGGAAAACATTAACCCATCTACAGTATTGTGTGATGCTTTAAATCTATAAATGGATATTCAAAGAGCAAATTAAGTAGATCCATCCATTATCTATACCCTGTATCCTGAATAGAGTCGTGAGGGAGCTGGAGTCAAACCCAGCTGACACCGGGCAAGAGGTGGGGTCCACCCTGGACAGGTCGCCAGTCTATCAGAGGGCTGACATGTAGACAAACAACCACACACACTCACACAGGCAATTTAAAGTCGCCAGTCAGCCTAAGCTGCATACCTTTGGATTGCAGGAGGAAGCCAGAGCACCTGGAAAGAACCCACACGGGCACAGGGAGAACATGCAAACTCCACACGGAAAGGCCCCAGGTCGACCCGGGCTCAAATCCAGAACCTTTGTGCTGTGAGGCGGCAGCATTAACCACGGCGTCACCATGCCACTCCCAAATCAAGTAGATGTGTAAAAAAAAAAAAAAAGAATCCGGGGGCTTGTTTGAGTGAGTTGAGTGCAAATGTTTATGTGCGTGCATGTGTGTGTGTGTGTGTGTGTGTGTGTGTGTGTGTGTGTGTGCGTGTGGATACATGCCCAAGGCAGTAACTTATTCAACAGAATGAAAACAAGTTAGAACATGGTTACATGGTTCATCTGTCCTGACAGACCTGTTACACAATCCCTGTGCAGTCAAAGGCACTTGACAGTGAATCAGAATAAAAATAACTCGAACTTGCACCTCATATTCTCTTGAAATTATTAGCTCTATTCATTTCACATCATTATCATGTAATTAGACTTAGCACTAGCAGTGGTAAGCTAAGATTGTGTTTAAGCTTTAAATAACAAATATCCTCCCTTTCCATGTCCTCTGTCATATATAATTTGTCTTTGGAGATGAATTTTTCATAGTTCTTGCCCCCACCCTCCAAAGGAACAAATAATGTCTTGTGTTTACTGTATTTATGAAAAGACTCACTCACATTTAAACAAATGGAAGTGCTCTGAAAGCCTCAAGTTCATGACATACTTGGGTGTTTTTCAAAATGTCAGGGCTCATGGAAGTTGCTTTTTAATGTTTTCAATCCTCTTTTTTTGTTGTTTTGTTCTATTTTATTTGTTTTTTTTTTTTAAAAGTCCCCTATTAACTCCGATCAAAATATTAACTTGACTTCCCGTGTCAAAAATATGACCTTATGCTTCCAATTTTTGGCAGTAGGACTACAAAATTATCAAAACAATAACAAAAAGACACTGGAGCAGGAGAAAGATTTGCTGTCATTGTTGTCTGAATTCAAATTTTCACTGAAACCAAGAGATTTGCCAACAGCTCTGGGATGATTTAGAGCACCAGACTGCGATGAACCCCTCATATCTCCTGAGATGAACATAGTTTACTGGACATCCTCTAATGCGTCCTTGAAGCCAATTGGTTGAAATTCAAAGGAGAGCACATCATCCCTAATAGTATTCATATGTATCAGCCCACCAAGAGGTCCAGGCTGCAAACAGACCATTGTGTGGTAAACACAGCAAGGATTCGCTCCTGGTGTTAAGATAGAAGATAATGATTTGAAATGGCCCAGGGTCACCGGTTGATTGTGTATGTTCTATTCTGTGGGTGGCTTAATGTGCTCTGTGTATCCTGTCTGTTTTCAGAAATAGAAAGACCAGTGGTCCAGGTTGGTACCCAAGCACTCGCTATCACAGTATGACTGCCAGCCTCAGATTGACATTTTGGAAGCATAGAAAGGACAAACAAATATGGATTATGCAGATAACACGTACAAGCAAGTAAACACACACAAATCTCACATTTACATACAGTATATTCAATATACAGCACAAAAGTTAAATACCTTTGTCTCTCTTATAATTAGAGAGAAATGTTAAGACAGATCTTACTGGCACTTTAGACCTTTGGATAAAGTGTATAATTCACACCAGGCTGTGAGGATCTTTACTAGCATCATGGATATTAATAAGAGCTCCAGTGTATGAGTACAGCTCAGCCCAATATGGTCAACTGATGAATATGACCTTAACTGCCCTCAAATATTAAATAGTATTGCACATTATCAGTGTCTGTTTTGATTTATGAAGGCACATAGTACAACTGCAGTTACAATAAAGGTTATGAATAATATAATTGTAGCTTTGGATAAGAAGCAGAGCTGTGCACCTTTGTTAATTGATTTATCTATAGCCTTTAATATTGTGGATAATGCCCTACTGAAACTAAGGTTGCTTAATATTATTGTTGTCTGACAGAGCAGTAGATTGGTATCCTAATTATATTAACAGGTAGGAATCAATGTGTGAAAGTGACTGAGCTTTGTTCAAATTCTCTTACTGTTGTTAATGGAATACCCCAAGGTTCGGTGCTGGCCTGCTTAGGTGTTAATACAGGTGGACCGTATACTGCTTATTATAAAAAGTTTATTTTTGATCTTGGAAATAGTTGGTAAAAACACGTAACACCCAGATCCATCTCCATGTCAATGGAAGGATCATGTGATATGGTAAGTTGTTTATGATCATGGCCCTGCTGCTGCTTTGGCAGTACTTGGTGTGTTTCCTTTAAAGAATGACAGTACAAGAGACACTAAAATATCAACTTTAAATGAAGTTTTTTCCAAAAGCTGTAGAGCATTTAGGAATGCACCTCTTTAACAGTGATAACAAATGAAGGAACAGATGAGCTTTCTGTCAACTCTGTCACTTTTTACTGAAAAACCTGTTCAACTGACATGACTTGTTTCACACTTCACTTACACAAACAGCTTTCCCTGTGCAAACATGTTTCCTTTTAAAGAGTGTCCTTTAACGTGAGCGTGCATATTCATGACAGGTGCATGAATTATCATGTTACAACAAAAGACAGGAAAGCAGATACATGCTAACCTTTTCTCAGGTGAATGGCTTAGGGCTGCTACACACTAACAAACACATGCTGCATAGTGGGGAGAATGCACGAGAGGCCATGCAGAAAGATAGATTTGGACCATAATGGATGCATAATGCCAAAAATGAGAATGCAGCCTGTTTAAGAATGATAGCTGAAAGCCAAGCCATTTTAAAGGGCCAGATCCATAACGCAGAAATCCCAATAGGCAGCACCTGCCTTCTTATACAGGCAAGAACACACATAATTTGATTCCCAATTACACACACAGATACACACAGTTTACAGGGCCAGTGGAGGCTGTTGCTGTGGTGGTGTGAGGTGCGGAGTGGGGCCCCTCTTGGGCTGAGGGCCTTTGTTCCTCTTTCATGGGCTCTGCTTCCCTCTGATGATGGGCCCATTGTCCGTGCTTCCAGTGGACCTGCACCATTCAGGCCTGCTGATAAAGCTCCCTTTCACAAAACCAAGGAGGAGGGAGGAGGGAGAAAGGCAGTGATGGAAGTGTGGAAAGGCAAAGGAGATGGGACAGAGAAATTCAGCAAGAAGTAGAGGGTTAAGAAAGGGCTGTGATGGGAGAGAGGATACGCAAGACTGGTGAGATTTTTAGAAGCTGAATGAAAAAAAAAAACAGAGTTAAACAAAGAAAATACCAAAAGAATAGCAGGAGTGAAGTTTCAAGGTGGAGGAAAAAAATTAAAGGTTTTACTCACTTCCCTCGCCCACTCCTCATCTGCCGATCTGAGATGAACTGTTAGGCAAACAGAAGCTCTTGTCTCTCCAGTTGTTTCCAGCCTGTTAGATCACACGCTGCAGTCAGAACCATCACATATCCTGTGCTCATTGCATGACTGTGAGTGTTTTTCCATCACTGCATGAAAACTCCAGAGGAAAAAAATTTACTTGATGAGCAAAAACAGTTTTTTCTGAACTCTGAGGAGAGCTCTGTGCCACCTTTAATGAGAGCTAACATCAGCGTTTGACTCACAACACTGTTGGCTGCAGTCCAGCAAACCCTGCTTACATAATTATGCATATTTATTTTTTTATTTATCGTGTGTAACCATGCGACTGAACCAGACATGTCCTTTTTTTGCCCAGAAAAGCAGCAAAGGAAGAGGAAGAAAAAAAGAAAGTGACCACTGTCATGCGGAGCTGGAGGAGATGCTGCTGAGGATGTCACCCAGCAGGGGTTGGCCTTGAGGCAGCCTCTCCCCTTTCTCCTCCACAGGATTAGAGGGGTGAGTGGTGAACAGTCATCATGGTCAGTCTGCTACACAAGTGCACACACTGAAAATGCACGAGCAGAAAGCATTCAGAAGTGGTACACAGCAGCTAAGTACCACTGGAAGACATGGACTGGGGCCACAGGCCATAGAAATACAACGAAAGAGTGAGGCAGCTGGTCACTTCAGATGGTTAATTATCCAGTAGCCTTTCACTCTGACTGAAATGCAAGAGACCAAAAATAACAGACTAGAGCAGAGAGAGAGAGAGAGAGATATTAAAGTAGATTTGTCCCTAAGATTTAATGAGATCCTTCACCCATCAGGATTTATCTACCATTAATCTGCCCTGAAAAGTAATATTCTAAAATTAGCTGTCCTAGCGATGAGAATGTGTCTAACAGATTTTGTGTACTATCTTTGGATAAAACCTCATGACATGATGCATTGCAGCGGAGGTGGTCATCATAACGTAATATGTACTGAGCGTGTTCATAATGTTTTATGTCAAAGTGCAGTAGCTTCATCCGAGGCGTAACACATTAATGCACATGTCTGGATACATAAACACACCCTTTTCATAAAATGTAAAATAGGAGAAATGGAAGAGGCTTCTGAGAGCAAATTAGTCTGTGTTAACATGCAGTATGACGAAGATGCTCTTCCATATGCTGTGAAAAATATATCAAAGCTGGTGACTCAGTTTGACAACTCAAGCACTCTCATTGGGACTTAAAGCTTATATGTTAACCACATCTGTGAGAGAAAGCTAACAAATTGCTTTGCAGGTCCTCTTCAGATGGAACTCAAAGCAGCCTGGTACATCATGACATTTAAGGTCAAAATATAAAGTTAAGTTTCAGAAACATTACAAATATTCAGTGATGATTACAAAGCACTGCCAAAAACCTCTGAGGTCTTATTAGCGTGCCAAAGCAAGGATACATTTCAGAGGTGCAGTGTCCGTAGAGTTTGAATTTTCATTCTGTCATTTTAATTCACTGACTGAACCCATTACTTGTCTGATATCTCACAGACTCGTGTGTGTGCAGGGTCATTCAAAGGGCCAGAATAGATTAAACAGGTATCAGGAATAGAGCTGAGTAATTATATAAGCGAAGAGACCCACTAAATGAGCATTTGCATAAATCCAAATAGGCATTATCTGAAAAAAGTCACATTTAAGTGTCATATACACTGATAAAAATACCCATTTTGTGAATGGAGAGGGGTTTGCATAGCCATAGGTTACAATGGTAATTACAGGCATGCTAGAAGGGGAGACAGGAAGCACTGAAACTGGGCAGTGAGCAAAGCCACAGGGAGGATATGTTTTCAGAGGACACATGAATGTGTTCAGGACTTCCATCCACACAGCAACAGGCACTAGGACAAAACAGCAAGAAGAGAAAATACAAAATGTGAACAGAGGAGAGGAGAAAGATGAGATACTGCATGTGAGAGATACAGAAAAGACCATGTTTTTTAATACTGTATGTCCATCCTGACTTTGGGATGCTGCATGGTACTTGGACTTAAATCAAATCATATTCAACAAATAAGACTAGTTTGAAGCATATTTAAATTAAGTAAACAAAATCAGAATCAAAAATGCAAAGTGTAGAGAGAGAGAGAGAGAGAAAAATGTGTCATTTGAGGAAGGGAGGTATAGCAAGATGGAGGAAGTGAAGGTAGGCGGAGGGAGAGGGACAGAGCAGGAGGCGTAGGTTAAGTACAAATTTGGATCCACACAAGCCAACCACATGCTGAAAGACTATAATTTGGATTTTCCCAGAATAGCCAGTAAACGAGGGAGAGAAGAGGGACAGAATAACATAAACTCTTCAGTAGCACGCAACACGCAAAGCAACAACACACTCCCAGGACAGTCATCATATCTCACACACACATTCATGTATATAGAGGCACATGTATACTGTAGGCAATGCAGGTACCACTGTACTTATATGTAGCCTATACATACACCCACATGGATGTGGGTTACAAAGTTACATGTACATCTGTGTGTATGTGGCGGTGATGACACTCAACGCACTCTGCTAAAACTTTAAGAGAAATAGTTCAATATTTTGGGAAATATAATAATTAAATATTAAGCTAATTTGCTTTCTTCTGTCTGGGTGCGAGAGGCAGTGTTAGATCTCTGTTTTTATCTTTGTAACAGTTCTGCTCCTGGCCTTGTTTTCTGGGCTTGTTAACTGCCATTCCCCACCTGGTTTCCAGCTGTCACCAAATTTTCTCTGCAGCTCTTCTCTGTACACCTTCCTGCCATTCTCTCATTGCCCAGCCCTGACACACCCACCACACTGGTTTTCACTTTCCTAATCATTTCCACGTTTGTCTGATAGGTTTCTGGCAGCATCTGTGCTTACCAGCCCCAGCATCCATACCGCCTGGTTGTTCCGTTTCCCTGAGTCACATCTTTGATTTTGGATATTTTCTCATGTTTGGATTCTGTCTGTTTTGGACTCAGTCTTTCGCCTACTCCCCTTGATCTTTTGCCTTGTTTGGACTGTTTGCATACTGCTGACCCTCATAAGGACTCTGACTTCTCCTCTGGTGTTCCCTGCCTGGTGTTGCTGGCCTTAGCTCTGTGATTTAACCATTTGTTAAATTGTTAACATCTCCCTGCTGGTGTGTCTGTCTTTGTGTCTGCATTAGGTTTCTCTCTCATTCTGCCTGGTGTCTCTACACGATTCAAGCTAACCGCTGCTAGCCTACATTCATATTTGTAGTACAAACATAAAATTCATGTCAATCTCACATTTGCATATCATCTTGCATTTCCTGCAAAAAACATCTTTGTGGCATTTGTTTGTGTCAGAGAACTTTAATTCCAGCCACAGACTTTCCACGGGCTGTTAACAACACCCGATACTGTACATTCGTTCAGTTCTTCAGTCTTTGGTTTTTTTTTCGGGGGGTGGGGGGTGGATCTACCTCTTTACTGACACAGTTCTGTCTCCGTAACTGATCGCATCATTTCTACAAGTAACTCTTGTGCTCCCTAAAACAGCTGAAAGCAATCTCATCATCAGCAGTAGTGTCATAGTTGATTTATGACTTGGTGTTTAACACTTCTACACTGGCCTGCAAAGCACCACACACAGTGAGTTCTAGAGCTCTGTGGAGGTTGCGTCTTTGTCAAAACACTTTCAACTGCACAATGCACAGACAAGTGTGGCTTCCAGCTGCTGTCTATCACATTTGCTGATAGCTTTAAATATATGTGCATTCGCTATAACTGGACACAGATGTTGTGGAAAAACTGCAATATCTGACATGTTGTCTAAGACACTAACAGCGCAGATTTCAGAGAAGTATAAACAAAGTGTCATTCAGCACTGACAACAGTTTAAAAATCATCAGCCGTAATATGTCAAGTCTTTCCATATCTGTTTTACTTTTTATGCAGCTTTACAACATTATCATACTGGGAGTAGAGGTTATAATGATTCTAAGTGGAAGATAGCCAGTTTCAATTCTGGCCCTGCCTGGAAGATCTTAATGGTGAAAAATAAAATCTGTTCATTTTAATTTTGGTGCCCTTGAGCAAAGTATTATTGCTTAAGAGTGGCATGTTCTGGATAAATGAGACAGCTGTGTACTTGAGGCAAGGCACCAAAACATTGGCAAGCTATGATACAGGGTAAAAAACATATATATATATTTTATGACTGCTTTGTTTTTTGAGTTTGCAATGTAAATACATTTAGACTTTTAGACTTTTTTTTATTCCACAGTGATTCCACAGTGTGGAGGTAGTTACAAGTAGAAAAAAATAAATAAATAAAAATCAGAATTAAAATCTGTGGACACTTGTTTACCCATAATGGGTAACTACAACTACTTGTCTCTTTGGAGTAGTCTACAACACTATTTTCCCCTTTACTGACTTATTGTGCATTAACATGTAATCACTAGTTTGGATGGAGAATGAAAACGGTGTCCTAATGTCTCCAGCAACTGTTATTGACGCCACTGGTCATCCATGCAGCGTTCTATGTGAGCAGGCCAAGCAGAAGAAGTAGGTCAGCTGTTAATATAAATTGGGTCACACTGGCCTGTTCCTGATGGCCCTCAGGTCAGCCACTGTGAGAATTAAACATACGCTACCCTCATTAACAAACAATAATTTTCACCCCAGGATTATCGCCCTATGATCCTGCTCATTGTTAAAACTAAAGACTCGCTTGAGGATGGAATGGGATTAAGGTTCAATTAGATTTTAGCAATTCAGCAGAATCTCCACTATTCCATTAGAATAAGATTAATTTCCTAGATCGGCCAACTCACATGCAGCCAATAGTATTTTCTTACAATATTTTTATAACTTGGCTGGGCTTTTCTATATGAATGCAAAAAGGAAACACTGAAAATACATCTGAATAATTAGATTTCTAAAAGTAATTGACATCAATTTAGAAGGTTAGGGTGAACTTGGATCTTGCCTGACTATAAAGGGGTTGTCCTGGCTAGTACAATATCATCCATCTGGTAATGAAAATGTGTCACAGAAATGGTTCAGAATACTGGAAGACACTTGTTTCATTTTTGGCTGAGAGTTAGAGGAGATGATTGATACTGCAGCCGGTAAACTTAGTCCATCACAACAACTGGAAATAAATGGCAAGCCTAGCTCTGTCCAAAGGTAAGAACCTGTTGTTAGACCTCAACTTGACATTCTGGTGCAGATTAAACAAACAAGATACAACATGTATGTGAACTTTAGAGGTGCTAGTTGGCAGGTTTTGTTATGTTTGGGCATAACAAACAAAGCTGCTTTATCCTCTATCCAGTCTTTATGCTAAGATAAGCTAACCAGTTGCTGTTGGTAGGTTGAAATTTACTGTACAGACATGAGTGGTGTCAGTTATCATGCAATAACGTGAATAAGCATATTTCACAAAAATAAAGATAAGATAGTCCCTTAAAACAAAAGGAATATATGAAATGACTGAAAAGCAGTGTTCACATTGAGCACTGATAGGTTTGGCTAACAGTTTGTGTTTTCTCTGTAGTGCAGGTTGTTTTTCAGATGTCGACTTCATTAATCCAACCGCAGAGGAAAACCTCCCTTCCTGTGGGATAGTATTCACTTATTTAAACACATTTGTGATGTTATTGGCTCAGAGTGTGTGTTATTACCACAATGTTCTTCTCCTCTATGGTTTCTGTAAAAGCAGCCCGGGGAGCTAGTCACTGTTGAGATGAGTCAGCCCATCAGGGAAAACCAGTATCACCACCAGCAATGTGTCATTATGTATTCCCTGAACTTCCCTGTCATAGCGCTGTGGTTGTCCTTCATGGTGTTTCCAGATTTTGAGAAACATTGAACATATATGTGAGTTTCATCCTTCGCTAGGCTAAAGCAAATAGCCTACAGGTAGAGCGTCAGGGCTTAACCACAAAGATGAGCCAGATATGAGATATGGCTTCACTTGTCTGGATTGACTGGATTAGAGATTGAATTTCACCTAGTCATAAACAAACTGGAGGGCACACTTGACACAGGGGGGAAAACCTTGGTTGTCATGACAAGCTGTGCAGATGGTTTTGACAGCATTGTTTTTCAGAGTTTGTGTACGTGTGTGTGTGTGTGTGTGTGGCATCAGCAGCTAAAATGATGGCAACAAAAAAAAACAAAAACAATTTTTTTCCTCCTGCTTGTTTCTGAATGTTTATGAAAATAACTCTTTTGCCCTGATGGTGAGGGGGTGCAATGGGTAAACTAGATCATTTGTGGGGTGAATGTTTATGAAAATAACTCTTTTGCTCTGATGGAGAGGGGGTGCAGTGGGTAAACTAGATCATTTGTGGGTTTTTTTGTTAGTCATTTAGGAAACATTGTACATTTAACAGTGGTGACATCTACCCAAACTGTTGCTGAGGATGTTTTGCTTCCATGTGGGACATTATTGTTTTTGTGTAGATTTGACTGCATCATTTTGCTGTTTTTTTGAATGCAGTGACATTTTGCGATTTAGCTAACAAAGCCTCCCATGCACAACCATTTATTTCAGTTCCCAGCGTCATATCATTCTTAGGTCAAGAATAGAGGCCTTTTTGGCTAGCCCTGAACCCCACTTGGATGTGCATAAATCATTCTAGCAGTGCGCACTGACAGCCAGGATCTTTAATTGGCTTTCATGCAACTTTGTCATCACACCATTCTATGCTCTTATAAAGATGAGTGAATAGGGCTTGATGAAAGATTGTTATCACCAAGCTGAATGTGCTCAGGTGTGTTCATTCTGCTTCCAAAGGTGCTGCAGGCCATTAACACACCTATGAAACATGCATGCATGCAGTTCAATTTAATTTCACAAGATGTGCTCACATGTTCATACACATTCCCGTGCACACAGACACATTACATGAGAACACATGCTTAATTATCAGCTCCCCCTTTTTTTATTATATTAATAAATACGCTTTTAGTTTCAAATATCATTATTTCTGCAAACTGCTTGAAATTCTAAACCATAATAAAAGAGATCATTCTTGGCAAAAGAGAAAAACTCTCCTCCTTTTTCCACAAAACAGATACCAATGCAACCCTTAAACTGTGCTTAAAGGTCATGTCAGTTGCTTGTATTCTGATCCAGTCCTGCTTCTAGTGATTTTTGGCCACTCTCACCTTCCAGCACTTACATCAAATCCCAATTGACAGTTGAACCAGTTTTTTGGAAACATGCTCATTTCTGTCCATTATACTTTGGTTACCTCCCTGTCACCAGCACTGCTGAGCACTTTTAATCTGATTAGTATATTCTTTGTCATGTCAATAAAGCTTATAAAGGGTTTAAAGAATAAAGTCCTGTCATGCCTGGACGATCATATGTACAAAAACAACAGAAGAGTCTAGGAATTATGGATTTTAGTTTATGCTTAATCAATAAAATATGCCCAGAAGCTTCTCTGGGCTAGAGGGTTCTTCTAAAGTATACTGACCTGTTTTCGAAGGAGATTGACAGACTCTCAACTGACATTTAAGGAGACAGTTTGTGTTTTGTCTCCTAGTGACACCCTCATGTATTTGTTGTTGAAGGTGAACCAAGCTATTTAGTCCTGGCTCAAGACAGTATTTAGATAAGTTGGTTTTCAGTCTTTTGTGGTCTTTTGTGTTTGGTGTTAAACAGTGAGTGTTTTGTTTGAGCATTTGTAATGTGGTCAGCACTCACACGAGAGACATGTCCAGTAGACGGTGGATGGATGATGTGTGTGCAAATTTAGCTGGCTACTACTGTGCCATTTGCAACAGACTGAATGAAAATATCTGCATTTTTGTTCTGAGGTTTGTCTAAAACATCTCTTCATTTCTAAATCCATATGTCTCTGCACTTCTAGGAAATCTTGTCTTACGTTCTTTTTCTCTCTTTTTTTTTTTTTTAAATTTCCATCTGTATGTGTTTGTATATTTGTATTGGGAGAAACCTGGGAAGGGCGAGCGTCTGGACGAACTGGGCAGACAGGCGGATGAACATGCCAAAATGTGACCAAGAGAGAAGAAGGCAATGTTATAACAAGGGAGGACAAAGTGGAAGAAAAGGCTGAGAGAACTTGGATGATGGAGAAAAATGGAGAGAGACAGGGCCCCTGACCTGACCACACTGACATACTCAGGTCACTCTCTCCTTGCCAGCTGTGCACTGTGGTCAACTCAGAGAGGACATACTCACACACACATATACTTATCTACGCATGCTGGCGATGAGGACATACTTGGCCTGAATGCACGTTTGTGTGTTTGGATGTGACAGCCTATTCATGCATGCTAAAGAGAGTGTGAATTCTACTAAAAATCCTACCGTCTGTGTTTGTTTTCCTTCCAGCCTTGGTGCCTTTGTGTTCACATCCCTAAACCTGTATGCACATCTGTGTGTGTGCACATATTTACACGTCTGCTGGAGTCTGCCGGTGCTTATTTCCATCTGTTTTTCTTGCTCAGCAGCTTGAGCGGGCAGGATATTGGTGTGTAGTGTGTCCCCATGCAGTATTCAATCATCTCAGCTTCTTCTCCCTGTCCCCACATGTGTGTTATGTCTGCGAACCATTAGCAATGTCAAGTACAAACGAAGTAATTAGGAATAAGTGCTCAAAGGTGCAACAGTTAGACCCTGCAACCCCCCAAAGATTGCTTCCCACAATCCTTTGCCGCATTCTGAGGCCACCGTTCCCACCGCTGGAGACTGACTGTTGCCCAATGTGCAGTTCTCCGCAAATAGAAATGGTGCTACTAACAGACAATGTGGGTACCCTGTGTTTTCAGAGCCGGGCCCAGATAGTGCTAACTAGCCCTCTAAAGGATCATTTTTACCGTGTGTGGGGATCCATTGGATTGGCAGGGGAGAGAGGTGCAGGAAATGCAACATGGTGAGTCAAGGAGGGGAAAATTCCCTCTTAAGACAGCAGTTTGTCATGCTTGTGTATCATTCTGAGTGTGTGTGGTGTACGAGCTTATGTTTATGTGTGTCTGTGGGTGTATATGTGTACATCACACTGTAACCAAATACGGGTGGGCTTTTACAGTATGTGTGCAGTTTGTTTAGGCAAAGAGAACTGTGCATTTGTTTGTTTGTATGACCGCTGTGTGTGTTTGTCTGCCCATTTCTAGGAAACAGGCTTTCCTTGGCAAAGTAGGCAGCCAGCAAATCGCTTATAACCTCTGTAACCTCCACCTACCACCACCACCATCACCACCACCTCCACCCATCCTCACCCTCCAGGGAGAAACTGGGAATCGATACTCCACAATCTGAGGGAGTGAGTCCGCCAGCATCCATAAACTGAGGTTTGGGCATGAAACATCAGTAAGATACACGGGCACGTCAAGATACACACAAACACAAATGCATGCACGAACACATTGTGCACACATCCATGGACATGGGGACTTCCCACACTAGCTCATGACATCTTAATTCAGCAGCACCAATTGCAAAGTTGTACATAGTGGAGGGAAAAACGGAATGGAAAAACTGTATTGCTCCAGCTGAGGTCAGTTTTAGAGGCAAACCTCTTGTTGAGTGAGCAAAGTTAAAACCCGAAATATGCGCCATAATCGCTGTCCTCACTCTGCCCTCCAGCGATACGTGCTTCTGCCCGAGTCAAACAAAGGATGAAGGGGGAAATCAACACAAACATATCTGCATATGCTCACAGTCTACTCTTGAGGGAATGCAAATGATGTGTGGCAAATTGATTCAAATAATTGTAGGTGCAGTCTAATTAAGATAGCGCTTTTTCCATTAGTTCTAATCACTTAGAACATACAAACAAATCTGAATGCTATGCATAGATTTTATGGATAGACACGCCTACTCAAATACACAAACAAAAACACACTGGACCCACCATAAATTACAGTCACCCCCATCTGGGAGCATTAAGAAGCTGTTAATGAATAGGGTGCTGCAGCAGCAGCCGTAAGTGGAGCAAAGCAGCTGGGGGAGGGAGTGGG
>NW_018128190.1:30903-48088 GCF_001952655.1 Monopterus albus | reverse complement strand
TGCAAAACAGCTGGGTGAGGGAGTGGTGGCAGAGGCAGGGAGGATGGGGGTGCATAGCATCTGGGCAGCAGATACTGTATGTGTGTAGTCATGTAAAAAATGCTTGTGGTAACAGTGCACATATTGGGGGAGGAGAGGAATCAAGAAGCCAGAGTTCTCTGTGACCTGAGTGTATCAAATGCAAACAATACATACCCATAATCATAATCATGTTTCTTTGTTTAAAAAAACTAGAAGGTCAAACATGAGTGCTCATAGTTTAAGTTCAAACATTAAAAACTGTATTGCCAAGATCATAAAGTCAGTTACCGTACATGCCCCCACATATTAGTCAATGGATTTACACAGAAATAAGCTGCAGCTCAGCTCCACACTAATGACTTCACCTTATCTATGGGGAGGTGTGGCAGCAGAAGGTCCAGTTCTTAAGTGACCTTTTAATACCCTCAGCCTTTTCACTACACATCCACTGATGTGTTCATAGTGAACACATGGGCAATATACAGAGCAGAAGTGTGCCTCAGAAAGAGACAAAAGCACCACCTGTATGCTGATGCATTGTGAGGTGTTGAGTGAGGGCAACGCCACAGGAGTGTGCCACTCCTTTGGAGAAGGCCCAGGGCTGTAAAACAGGAAGCAGAGGCCAAAAATTGATTTTGGCCCCTCTTTTTTTTAACAAATAAAAAGGGAAGATACTAGAGAAATCTGAAGTGTGCCACTTTATGGGGAAGAGGGTGCTGTAAAATTGATTTTCTCCTTCTTTAAGGCTGCAAAGAAGAGAGGCAATAAGAGCACTGTGGATGAATAACTATAGAATGGTGCTAAGGAGAGAAGAAAGGGCATGGGCAGTAAAATTCATTTCCAATCTTTGTGTTAAGTAATGAGAAAGAGGGAGAGTGGCAGAGTGTGCCACATCAAATTGAAGACAGGGAGGAGACAAAGAAGACCAAAGGCTGTAAAATTCATTTTCCCTTCCTCTCTTTAAGTAATGGGAGAGCAGAAGTTGCTGAGGGTGAGTGTGGTGCCTTTGTAAGTAAGCAGAGGGAGTGAAAACGGGGCAATAAAATTCATTTCTTCAGTCCTTATACCGTATTTTCTTAAGAAAGAGAGAGGTTTGACTAGCGGAGTGTGCCGTGGCAAAGGGACGTCTGTTCATATGGGGAAGAAAGAAGCAAGGTCAGAGGCCGTAAAAGTCTTTTTCTTATTGCCTCAAGTAATAAGGAAGAGTGGTAGCATGTGCCTATTTGAATGGAGGGTGGAGTAATTGCTGCTAAGCAGATTTTTAGCGTGGCACGCATTCACAGAGGCAGTTTCTCCTTTTGCAACCATAGACCACACATGCTGTGCTCATTCATAAACAGACTTATGTAAACACATCCTCACCGTGCACACAAGCTTACCATTTGTGTCAGTTGGATTTACTGCTATCTCTGTGCTCCTCCAGATTTTGGAGCAGCAGTTTTTTTCACACTATCTTGTTTCAGCTGAAAAGCCCCAAGCCATCTATTTACCACACTGTCTCTCAGCGTGTATACATCCAGACCTCTGCGCTGCATATTTTTCACACCATCTATCGTAATGTTTCAGCTGCAAAGGACTGAATAATTTTCAATTATATAACACTCTATCATTGTATGTTTTCCTTCACAATCACACTATCAGCAGACTGAGGTGTGAAAAGCAACTTCAGAGAAGGAAAGTTGCTATAATACTACCTACCATCTGTCAGCAGGAGTCCTCAGCATTTCCACTGTCTCTGGTGAGCGAATATGTATGTAAAATATTACCTCTTGTTAGTGACGGTGTCACTTACTGTTTCTGTCAGTGTGGCAGTCAGGATGGCACTATTCTGGGCATGACAACTGCCAACGTCTCTTCTCTCCCTCAGGGCTCCCCAGAGCCTATCAGTGCTGGGAAGCTCTGGCCACTTTGGACAGATCACGTCTCTTCATGCGAAGGCAAAGGATGTCACTTTCATGTCAATATAATGAGCAAACATGGATGGCTTCAGCATCCTTTGGACCCACAGTGTGAGCACATGCTGTGCTAGCTCAAATCTGGTTCTGTTGACTATACTTTGGGCTCAGGTGCATCTAACCTACTGCTCCTTCCAAACAAAACACAGCTCTGCTGACCTTGTCATTACTATTCATCTTTCCCTTTACCTATTTCAGGTGCTCAGCTGGTCTCTGTGTAACGTGGTGCTGGGTTGTTTACCAAGTGTTGTGATTTCGGTTTCCGTTTTACTCCCATGTTGTAATGATGTAATTGTGCTTTGGTGTACCATTGTAATTTAGTGGGCACGTTATTCACTTTGAGCCCCCTCTGCACTCCTGGACTGTTGTGTTGTTGTGTCAAGGAAAAGCAGGGGATGGTAAACAGAGCCTCTGGGTGGTCCCCTTTCTCAGGACTACATCTCCCTGAACACAGTGTAAAGTCTGCTGACAGGAGAAGAGCTCTTTCTTTTCTCCACAACCTGCGTTGCTGCTCTCCTCTCTTTTCTGTTCTGTCGCTTGTTTATGGCTGCCAGAGTCTATGGAACTGCCCTCATACATATTGAAGGGGCTTTTGAGGAATCCACCAGTGTGCTTCTTTTTCATCCTCCTCTGCCTATTTACATTTGAGTGTCAGTCTCTCCTCCTTTTTCTCCCTGAGTCTGTCTGTATCTCTAAAAAGTACTTTTGCATTCCGCTATTCATTTTCTGTTTTTCTCACTCTCTTCCATCTGCCCACTTCAACACAGCCCCCCCTTCCCGTTCTCACACCACTTTGCTCCAAATTTTCTTTGTCTAAATTTTTGTTCTGGCTTTGGTTTTGCAGATTAAAACTCTAGTGTGCATCTCTCAAAGCCTTAAAGCACACTCGACTCCATTTTTTTGTTCTCAGGCTCTCTCCCATCTCAAAATGTTTCAGTAAATCACAGTCTTTCTTAGTCTTTCTCACAGTTGTTCTTGCTTGAAAATAATACATTTTATCCAGTTTTATTTCCAGCCGCTTGGCTCCAAATTTTCTTGAGTAAATACAGTAATGATATATTTCTGCTTTTCAGAATCATAGTACTTTTCACTTTATCTTTATTATTTTGTCCCATCTTTCCAAGCTTCCTGTCATACTGTGCTTCCCTATCTTTGTGTTTGCATGTTGTGCCTCTTCTGAACATCTTATTACATCTTGTACCTCTTCTCTTCCCCCTCTGTCCTTCTGGTTTATTTCCTGTCTATTTCTATCTTTCTCACTCTCTTGCCAGCCCCCTCATATTTATTTGGCATCTGTCCTTCCTTCCACTTCTCCTCTGCACTCACTTTCGCATCAAATATATTTATGTTTACACATTAAGTCTCTTTTCACCTTTTTTTTTCAAACCTTCCTCCTTCGTATCTCCTCCTTGTTATTAAACTTCCTGTAGGTTTCTGTCTCAAATGTAGAATTTCTGATGGTTTTGCACTGGCTGAAACAGAAAAGGATGGATGAGGTGGATTCTTCTCTGTCCATTTTGTTGCTGCTATCCAGCCATTACAAAATGATTCTGTATTTCCCAAGAGACGGCATTACACTGTTCATTTGTTTGTCCGTGCATCACCTGTAATATCTCAGACACCACATACTAGAGTTTGACAGTCTGAGGGAAATGATGTATCGCACCTCTAAAATTTCAATTTGCACAGGAAAGGGGGCCATAATTACAGGTCAGTGAAAGCAACATGTTTGCTAATTACTGGTCCAAAGGTTTCCCTGCATCATTTGTCTTGGAAAACATGTTTATTGTTGCCTTATGGTACACTATATCCCTCATTTCCTCTATTTCCCTTCACTTTTTTTTTAACTTTGCATATTGTCCCTCTTAAGTACATCTTTTTTAAGCTCTTCACTCTCATCTCACACGCCTCCTCACTTTTGCTTTCATTCTTGGTCTTACACTCTTGTTATCTAACACTGTGTTTGCATTTCTTCTCTATCCGCCTCCCCCTCATCCGCCTCCTTCTCAGCTGCTCTTTGTCTCTCAGTTTGGCTTGTATGGTGGGTATGCAGGCGTACATATCTGTGTGTCTGTATGTGTGGGTGCTTCCGAGTGTGTGTGCTTTCCCAAACATCTAAGCAAAGTGAGTGCCTGGCTTTCAGCAAGGCCATTCACTGGGACGTCATCTTAATAGTCTTACCTGAACTCCAGTCTCTCGGCTGACACACTGATCACTGGATATGGCTGCGCATAATCAACCACCTCTTTGTTTACCTCTGATAATTAACCATAGCTAATTAAGAAGTGGCACTTACCATTTCATCTCTTTGCTGTAACACTGGGGTTTCTCACTGATTACCTTTGTTTTACTTTAAAATTGCTCCACCTAGTTACTAACTTTTTATTTTATTGCCTCAGGACAGTCAAAGGAAAATCAACATTTGTGTCTGTACAGGCAAAAACAAGACCATGAACAAATTTATTCTTCACAGGCAAACTACTGCTGTCTTTACAGAGTCTGTCTTTCATGAGAGAGGTAGACTTGTGCAATGCTAATTGGAGGAAACATCACTTCCACTGATGTGCTGTAAAGAAAGAGCTCATAGGTTCATGAATGACTCCTGCAGCGGAGCTGCACTGACTAACAATGGAGGACAAAAACCAAGGAGGCCAGTGTAATGAGACACACACTGGACCAGGCACCACTGGTCTGTTCACACCAGCACAGTTCACTTATGTAAATAGATAGTGAGGTGTCGTTTGGGGATTGGGGACATGATGACAGTCTGTCATTAAACCTCTCATTTGTATTCACAGTGAATGGACCAAACACTTCTCCTTTACTGGCCATGTTAGAGAGCAAGAAGGAAGAAAATGGCAACAAGTATTCAACAGAAGACAAGCAGTTAAAACCTGTTGGGTTGAGGTGGACTGAAAGTGCAGACTGGACATGATCTGAGAACATATTACCCAAATTGCAATCAGGCAGCAGGTTGTAGCAACTTTCCTAAACCTAAGTGAATGTTGTTCCTGTACAGCGGTAGATATAATTATAGTTGTCATTGATTTTTAATAGGAAAAATAATCTGTTTCAGTTTCTCCTTCCAGGATCATGCAAAGTGTAACTCTATGACATCATCTAATTACTCTGGTTGAAATGGTTGAACAAAACAAATTATGGGAAGTCAAGTTCCCATGCCTACATGGAACAGTTTCCCCTATCATTTTCCTATATCTCATTTTCATGCCACAGAACAGGCTCAGTGCAAATTCTGTCAGGGATTTGAGGTGGATAGGGTTGTGTTTATATGTGTTTGTGCACATCTGTGTTTGTGTCTATGTAGATATGCAAGCCTGCATAGATCCATGTGTTTGTCTGTATGTCTGTCTGTCCATCTGCTATAACAGTACGTATATCAGCACTGAGCTGCAGTTTTGTTTCCACAACAATTTTTGATTGCAATGCATATGATAATTATGCTGGCAGTCCTCCTCACCCTCTTATCTTCCCACTGAGCCAGAAAAAACAACTGGACTCTAAAAAATTGATCCACCAGGATGAACACGCTTCATGAATACAAAATACATTATATAGAATGGCCTGCTTGACACTGAAAAGCATACAATTACTGTACCATCTATATGTGCCTTTCCGCATTTGAACTGCTAGATCTGAAATGGTTAGTCAGGTTGGACAGAATTTTAAGTGCAGACTGCATAAACTGTCAATACTCAGAGCCACTGAATAGATTGTCTATAATCTACAGAGGACTCCTCTTGAGTCTTTTTCTGCAGAAAGTAAACAATAAAAGTAAAGACTTTATGTAAACCACTTGACAGAATGGTGGTGTGGGTGTTCTGTAGAGGTGATTATTCAAAGATGAGGACAACAGAGCACAGGGTCAGACCTGAGTTAACAGGAGATGCAAATGGATTGTTGGTAGTTGCTTTAATTTGCTTGGAGCACCGGATGAGTGGGGATGTAACTGCACTGTCAGATAAAATGTTGATGTGCAATCATCTGTTCATTTGACAGTTTAATTATCTTGTGAATCTCTCATGCCTACGGTCTTAAGCTTCTAAAATTTCACATATTTTTTCATGGTAAGCTAATCAAGATGAGGCCTATTTAAGCAAAAACATTACATCTCAAAAAACCTCTGGGATGCATATACTGTAAGAATGTTCTATTTATTTCACTCTTGCTTTTTTTGGAATAGAATGCCTTTCTGATTAAGTGTTACATCCTGGTTACATCAGGAAGGTGTCCTACAGTCTCTGCATTCCCTCACTGCTTTCTTAAATAAGGACCAAAACCCTGCAGTTTATATGATCACATACCTGAAACTTATCATGGAGTCAAACATTGGCAAATCTGTGCAATTAGCTGTTTGAATTAATTTCCTGGATTGTGGAAAGAGAGAAAGAAGCTTTTGTTTTTGCAGTTTGCTGTGATACCTTTGAAAGTGGTTACACTGCTAAGTGAGCATAGCAAATACAGTGCCATGTCAAGAAGAGGCAGACTTTAAAACTCCTTCGGGCAGTAAGGGTCACCGGGCTGAACAAGCTGCTTTGGTCTAGATTAGCTATGTCAGTGGAGAATCAGGATCTGCAATGTATCAGACAGCATGGAGGTGATATTCTTCCAGTAAACGATACATTATTTGTATCTGACTGTCCAGATTTTCCTCAAGTTTTAATGATTGTTCCATAGGCTGGGCTGCTCATAATATTCAATGTTAACTTGGATTTTACTTCCATTGGAATATTATCCTTAGGATAAATATAAGATTCACAAATAGTGCTAGTGGGAACTCACGTCTGTCTTCATACAAAGAGACATAGAAAACCTGAGATAAAAATGCCAACTTCTGTGCAAGAAATCACTATGCAAACAAGCCAGATGTTGCCCAACCAGTACTCAAGCAAGGGTGGTGCCCTTCAATGACAGATTAGCACTGTGAAGGAAAAACATTAGTTTGAACACATTCAGCACTGAACAGTTTACCTGAAACAAGTGTACAACATAATGCAAAAGCCTTGTAATAAAATAAAAAATTTAAGACAGTGACATCTGTTGTGGTTGTAGCTATTCTCAAACTGTCCTGCTTCCCTTTGTAGAGTTTATAGTCACACTGAAATGTTTTACAAAGCATAAGCATTTGTAGTATTTTAAGTAGTATACACTATAAATGTCCAAAATGTAAAGTTTTACAACATTAGAGGTGACCAATGTGATGAGGTTACTGTCAACAACCACATTAAACAAGCGTCTATGGACATGTCAAATTTTGACAAACGACAGTAGATGTTTTAAAAAAATGTGTTGGAGGCTCATGTAGACACTCTGTACAGGCTGGAGTGTTAATAATGTGCACAGTACAACATGAGCACACACAGTACACAAAGAAACCAGCCGAGCTCGTGTCTCTCGCACGGCCCTCTGATTGGTCTAGTCTGTTACTGGAGGCGGAGATTGTGACTGTGGGCGTTTGACAAAACCTGCCTCCGTGCAGCTCAAACGTTCATTTACTACGGATTAGTCGAGATAAGCTGACCTTGCTGTAGTTACCATTGTTCTATGCGTTTACATGCTTGTTGTCTTTGCGAGCCGCTGCATGCGTAAAGTGTTTGTTTGAGCGTGGAGTCTCCAGGTGCACGGTCGACATCTCTCGGAAAACTTTTTGTTTGTTTGTTTGTTCTTTTCCTTTTTCACACAACCTACCTGAGTTGTGCTTCACTTCTGCACGCCTTCACTCCTCTCCACCATGGATTTGGTTTGGATTGTGGGTTTCCTTGTGAGCATCTGCGCCTGGTTTGCTTCAGCGGAGCGGCACAGCGTCTTCTGGAACAGCACGAACCCAAAGTAATTGTACTTTTTAATTTGTGTTTTCCGATTTATGTTCAGTTCTCTTAACCCACGCTTGCATTCACTTCTTTATTTTGCAACGCACATCCTGATTGTTTGGCGTCTTAAATATAAACGAACTTTTAACCTAATTCTCACTGCAGATTGGATCACTATGATCCATATTCATATGTATTTGAATAGTTGCAACGCATGTATATTCAGTGAGCTTGTTGTAATGAATTTGTAATGGCAGCAACTGATTGCTGTTTTCATGCAAGACAGTTTGGAGTCTCTCTCCCTCCCTCTCCCTCCCTTTTTGGCTTGAACCTGTTATGTTGCTATTTACCTGCGATACTTTGCCTAGCCTGTTCAGAATTTAATCCGTTTCGCAATCTGTGCTACGGGGTTCATTTCATCAAGTTTTGCCATCTATTTATCTTTCTGATCTCAAAGTGAGCCAGTTAGAGAGCTCTTACTTTGGAGGGAAGAAAGCTCCTTGATGTGGGTGAATGTAGGGAGAGAGAGAAATGCAGGCAGCTATGGGGGTATTTTTCATTTAAGGGGGAGTGATCTGTGAATGCTACTACATCTCCTTCTTTGGACTCTTTATGTGCATTTTTTTTGCACTGACTTAATTTATTTGTAGGAGTCCTTGCAGCAAAAATTTTGTTTTTTTTCTGTCACTTTTTGGCCTGTTGTGTCTTCATTCATGAGAATAAATCCTATGGGAAAGGACTACTTTTTTCTTAGCGGGAGTTCGATTTTTTTGTGGTGATTTTACAGGTGTGACACACAGCCCAACATGCTGAAATATCTGCTGCAATATCCTCCCCATCTGACAAAGAGTCCTAACCTCTGTGTGGAGTGGGAGGTTGCTGCATCTCCTAAATCAAGAGATATTACATGTGGTTTATGGGGCTGTCGGCGAGACATAGGAGTGTTCATATTTCAGGTGGTAAGACGAGTAATAATGGTGTATGACAGAGACAGAGGAGGTAACTTGAAGCCAGCCCAGCAGGTCATGCTGTGGGGGAGAGATGGATTGCTCAGGGAGCAGAAATTGGAGCTCAAATTGTCAGGGTTAGGGGCCATTCAGCACAAGTGGGGGTCAATTAGAATTATGGTTGATGATGGCTGGGATTGGGGTATGAAGAGGGTTAGGTTTACACACCACAAAGAAAGCTCTACAGGCACCCCTACCCACTGACATACACAGGCAAGCACACACAACAGTCTCCTGACAGAATCACTCAATCACAAACCAGGACTCCCAGTCTGACCAACTGGCAGCATATAAAGTCAATCAATGCTGAGCTCACCCTTTCAGTGTTCAAGCACATGTCTTTTCTTGGCTTGAAACACAGATATTCAAATATTCTCCCACAAGCTAAACACTCTTTTCCTCCTGATGTCCCCTGTGGTTTAAGCTACAGTGTTTCTGTTCTCAGAAAGGCCATAATTGCAGTGACAAAGCCTTTCACTGAAAATCAGAAGTCAAAGTCCGAGATTGAAAGGCATTTTGTTGTGTCCCCACTGTGGCACAGCAGTGATCATTCCTGTATATATACTGGTAATCCGTCCTTTTGCATTTGCTGATTTTATCCAGATGCCTGTGCCTAAATCTCTCCCTTTGGCTGCTCTTAATCCTGTACTTGTAGAAAAACCACAGAGCTTCTGAGATGTTTTCATTTGGTACTTTTCGTCTTTCCCTGCAATCTGCTCTCCCCTTTGACCTGTTACTTGATACAGTGTGTTGACGTTCGTCTTTTACCTCATGAAATGTGTTGGGTTTTTTTTTTGGCTTCAGTTTATTGTTTCATCCCACTAGGCAGAAAGCTGCCGTTAATCAAATTGATCACAGATTGATCACTTTGGCCCTTGTCGTACAGGCCTGATTACTTTTTCTTTGTGTTTTGGTAGAGGGATTTAGTAACTTACACATTCATCCATTTACATGCACAGTTACCCTGCTCACCACTAATTTGAGTGCATGTATGAGCACGCCTTGGGGCCCGTTGACATCCAAGGTCGGATCTGCCTGTACTTTAATGAATACTTTGTTTCAGCATTAGTGAAATCTGTTTCTGACAGTGTGTGTTTAGAAACTTTTACATTGTTAGCATGTTTGTAACCTTTGTGTCAGATTAGCAACGGCTTAATCACCAGCACAGGTTGGTTCCCAGAAAGAGGCTCACCAGTCTGCCCAGTAAGCGTGGGTCCCGGCATGCCAGTGTGTCTACGTGTCTTTTGTGAAGGGAGTGTCTGTGTAGAAGTTCGCTCACATGTACAAGATCACCGGATCTGACTGACTCACACACTCTCATCCACATTAACCCAGTCGTCCATGCACACATGTGCCACACGGTTGTGATTGATGTTAAAATCGTCCCAGGAACCTTCAGGACTCCACAACTTTAGTGTGAGACAATAATCCACTCTTTCATCGCTTCTTTCTCCCTTTCCCCCTCTGCCTGCTGACAGAGCATGAGTATACCACCCCCCCTCCCCCTCCTCCTCCTCATCCTCTGCTTTGTACCTGTCTCTCACTCTCTCCGGCACCTCCCTCCCCCTCTTCTTGGCCAGGTTCCCTTTTCAACTTGGTGCTGTGGTCTCTAGTTATGTGAATCTGTTAACCGTTTCATGGCTCGCTCACACACATCTGTTTGACCTGCTGTTTATTTTAACAGAATCTTTTCTGTGATCATAACACATTTTTGAGCAAATCTGTTCTTACTCTGAAGTCTTTAATTTTCTGTCTTTCTAATGGGATCTTTGACGTTAGTAAAACCACGATAGACTTCCAGATTGTTGGCTCAGTGGTTTAATTCATTTAACTGAACATGCAGTTTGTGCTGTGTTGGCTCAAATGAAGAAGTTATTTAAGGTATGTTTCACCCACATGAAGGATTTTCTTGTTACTTTTGCAGTCGCTGTGGGTGTTTTGTGATGATTCCCATACAAATTGGGGAATAGTCTTCACGGTGAGCCACAGAAAGAGACTAGTAACTGGTGTGACCGATTGGAGTTCAGAGTTCACTATGTGATGAAGTGGCACAGCCTCTATCAATCTGTCAGTCATTCTGTCACGGCGGTGGTCCCTGAATACTGGCTGCCACTCAGGCCAGCCCCTCTTCACACAACCGTGGCTCTTACTCTGGGAAACTCTCATTCTCTCCCCTCCTGTCTTTTTGGTCCCCTTCACTCCTTCACCAGCTTTTATCTCTACTTTACAAGCTGTCCCTTTTCAGTCTGTTATTTCCTCACCTCCAACTCTGGCTTGCGGAGAATAGAGGAAGGAGCGAAAATTGCTAAGAGTTGTGGAATTTATTTATTTATTTTTTTATCATTCTTGGCACCCATGGCGATCCGTCACAAGGCACTTTGCCATTTCCTTCTTGCTTGTTTCTCCCTCTTAATATCCACTCTAGTCTTCTCAGCAGACCTGTTTAACTTTTTTCTCCTCTTCCTGGTCTTTTCACTTCTCTGTCCGCTTCAACGACACCCCTCATGAGGGCAGAGGCACACATGGACAAAGTGGTAGAGGCGGTCTGAAAATCCACACCATGAAAGGAGAGGAATTAAATGAAGGGGAAAAAAACAAATGTGTACTGCAGAAGTAAGCGTCTCTGCCTGGCTGTTTGCACGTGTGCACATACATGTTTGAGAGATGCAAGATCAGATTGGGTAGTCACATTAGCAAGTGTCATGGGGTGGGCACATTAGATAAGGGATTTTTGTGATTTCCAAGTAGTCTGACCTCAAACTACTTTCCTAGTGTTAGGTTATTATAATGGTTTTTAGCCTTTACTAGAAAAACATCCAGGTTTCCTAGTTCACTTCCTAATCCAGCTTTCAATCAAAACCCACTGCACACCCTTCCCCCTCTTTTTAGCCAACTCCTAAATCTATCTGTCTTTCTTTAGCATCGTCTGTCCCTTTACCCTTCCTCCACCCTTAATCTGGCCTTGTAATCTGTCTGGTGAATTTCATCTGGGGATAATACTCTTGAGAGAGTGTCAAATGGGTGCTGTTTGCCTCTTGTAGGCTCACTGATCATTGAACTGGGCTGAGGTTTCCTGTGTTTACACTCTGTAAGAAGACTGCATCAGTTACACATTAGAGTTTTATTTTCAAAGGCTGATATTCTTCCTATTGAATATTCCCATTTGTTGTTGCAGTGTCAGAGGCAGGAGGGCTTGTTTTATTGACTGCACTAGACTGTGAATCAGGCCAAAGGTTCTAACTTCCTCGCTAACCCCAGCATGCTGCTGGTGTTAGCAAAGTTTGCTGGCTGTCTGCTGTGTATTTCCCTGTGAAGTGCTGTACTTCCTGACTACGTCTTTTCCCGGCAAAACCGCGTATCCTGTCTGCACAATAAACAATACGTTTCTCACACACCACCACACGAAAGACTGTAAAAGTCTGGACTTGGGAGCTGATTGAATTTCCCAGGCTCATTTGAGAAATGGATATGCTCAACCTCTGAGACTTGATTGATGACAAGTGATTAATAGTGATTTGTTGTTTTTGTGAGCAGTCGGCTTGACTGTCAGGCCTTAAGGATGATTTAGGATACTGTCAAACCTCTGTCTGTCTCTATTTGGGATCATCTGATCAGAGTCACCCTGGTCAGCCCTGCCAGTGTGTTTCTGCCCCCGACCCATCCTTGTGTCTCGTCCTTATCTATGCAGCAGACTTCCCCTGCTACTTCCCACTCTGCTCCTCCTCTGTGAGCTGCTTTACAACTGTTGAGTCCCACACACAGACATCATCATGCTCCATTAGTGCACAGATTTGTGATTATGGCACAAATATGAGTTGGACATTTCTTTCTCGTGTGTGTGTGTGTGTGTGTGTGTGAGGGAGTGATGCAAAGTGTGGCCCTGTAGACTTGTTTGTCAAGTCTTGGAGACATCCATTGTATGTGTTTGGAAGAGAAAGAATTACCCTCCAAGATTCCGATATTATCTCTGAAAAGGAGCCATAGTGTTGGTTTTCTTTTATAAATAAAAGTCATTGTGTAACCTTTTGTTTTTCTTTTGCCATTTATTGTCCTGTTTATTGAAACTCTGGATTTAGTGTGTAAACATGTCCCCCACAGCAAATACTGCTACCCCCTAGAGGTCAGATGTATTATTATTATTACTACTACTAGATATCTGTAAGCAAGAGCTGCTGCTGCTGCTACTACATTTAGAAATCAATGTAGTATCTGCAGCCTGTACTCACATTTAGTACATTCCCCATGGAATTCATTAAGCTACAAGCTCAGGCTGTGTTTGCAGAAAAAAACCACTAAGCATGAAGTTTTATCTTGTGGAAATCAATCCAGCAAAATCAATTTCCTTATACAGATATTTGCCTCTTGAGAAATGTGATGTCAGTGGTGACCTTTCTGCTCTGGCCCTTCATAAGATACAAATCGCTGAGGAGACGGTGTGAGACAGTTGGAAAGAGCATATATATTCATCTAAGCCTCCTTAGTGCAATGGAATCAGCCAATTATTTCTTTACTGGACTTAAAGCTTTGTCGTTTTGCTGAATGACAAAAAAAAAGCTCAGCGAGTTCGGCCAGGAATAATGGGCAATGATCCCAACAAACAAAGGTTCAGTGACGGATGAGAAAAAGCTGATTGAGATGGATGGCAAAAAGTCACATGGATGCAAAGAATGAAGGCAGGAATGTTATGTTAAAAAGGTATGAGCTGAAAGAGTTGGACCATATTTGTTTCTGTGACGGCTCCAGCGTACCCACACAGCATTGTGCTCAGTTCTGCAAACAGCGGGTCAGAAAGTTGCATATTTGAAATGTCGCCAGGACAGGTTGTGATCGGTTCAGCGAGTTTAGCGTGGGGGAGGGACAGAGTTGACATGAGGATCTGGTTCGTGTATTGAGCAATGAAAGTTGGACAGAGAATGGGAGGGCACAGCTGACACTGATGGATGAAACAAAAAGAGCAAAAAAAGTTACAGACTCCCTTAACTAAGTTCACAATGCACCTCAGAGACTTCGCTCTCTCTGATGTGCCACCTTGCTCACTGAGTCATGTAGCTTTCACAGATATATCTTGAAAGCTCCCTTGTGTCCAGTGTCTTTCATTATTCTGTTAATACCTCTCACTTTCCCCTCTGCAACCATGGACAGACACATTCATAGTCTGTATCTCTTTGAACTCCATAAGTCCTGTGTAAAAGAGTAATACCCTTCCTCTATGTAGGAACAATAGAGGAGAAAAAGGCTCCATCCTGCCTGTCCCACCCCTTACTCTGTCCCCAGGCCTCAGTCCCTCCTCTGGGCCTCACTGTCCACTCTAATCCCCTGTATTAAGCAGAGTCTGGTGCTCATGAATGGACCTGAGCTGAGCCTCTGCTCCACGCAGTAATCCAGGCTTGGACGAAGCGATTAGGTTGTCCCCACATTCCGGTTCACTCATCTGTAATGTAGGCCAATCATCTTTTGGGTCACATTAGTGGTGTGTGTGTGTGTGTGTGTGTGTGTGTGTGTGTGGTTAGGATGACTGCAGCCCTCTGAGACCCAGCACAGGTTCACTAGACTAGAGCTCCTGTTTTTAAATGCTGTTGTCCAATATGCGTAGATTGTGCTATGATAGCATTCGCGAACTTTACTAGATTTGAACCAGTTCCCATCATAGCATCTAACTGTAGAATTTTAAAAGCACAAAGCCACTTCTTGCTGACTGACTATGTGTAAAATTCTCCTGTGCTGACTTGGCAATTGTCCGACCTTTGATCCACATCGCAGCCTCTTCTCCTCAGAGGTACGGCATTCCACAGCGCCTTAGATTGCTGAGATGAGAGGGTGATGGATGGATGAAAGGGGGTAGAGGTGGAGAAGAAAGTAAAACACTGGTTCGAGAGATTAAAGAAGAGAGATCAGCTACTGCTCCCGAAGAGGCTTCAATAAATCAGGAATTTCTTCTAAGGAGAAGAGGAAGAGTGGCCAGGAACAGTCTGTAGCCTATTCATCAGTGTGCTCACACACAGATTTGACCATTTCACATTCCCTCACTGCTATTATCAGTCACTTTTCATTATTGGCATTCAATCATTCGTGTAGCCTTATCGTGACTGAAACACACTCCCAGATTCTTCAGAGCTCTACAGATGCAACAGACACATTCTCTAACACAAACACATCTTAATACCTCAGACTGAGACAGACACACTTGGACAAAATCCTTGCCATAGCTGCACAAATCACTCTTAGGGCAGAGACACACCAAGCCGACAGTCAGCCATCAGCCACCTTCAAACCGTCGCTGAGCGCCTGTCAGGGCTCATCCTCCTGGTGTGTCCCGCACCACTAGCTGGTCCCTGTCGGTGGTTTTTTGGCCAATTCAACATGTTGAGTCAGTGTAGGTGGCTCGGCCTCGTTCATGAGAGAGAGAGACTACTGTGATTGGCTGTTGAGTTAGTAAATCAGTGCACGAGAAGAGAACAGTTCAGGAAAGCCCCTTCAGCCTGTTGCAGTAGTATCCATGGTTTCAGTTATTTAGTGCACTTTCTCCTCGTTTTTCACCTCTACAACCTCCTTTCTTCTTCCACAACCGAAAGACCAAGGGCAGAGAACGGCAGGGTCATTTGCATTTTCTTATCAGACATATTCTCGATTTAGAAGCAGCTATAAACAGCAGCTGTTTGAATGAGAGATGTTTTGTCTATAGCTTATACTTCCGCATTCAAACTCTACTTCTTTCCCTTTCTGAGTGGCAAATACAGATATCGCCAACTGTTGGTGGGGGGGAGTTATTTCTGTCATGCAGGCGCGGAACGCACGTGCTAGTCGGCTGTCATTTGTTGTCCGTGCTGTGTGTTCAAGTGTCACTTTTTCAACAAAGCCAACGTGAGGCGACTTAGAGGTTGGCCTTCTGCTAGTTCTTTCATGTCGGCTTGGTGTGTTTCTGCACTTAAGTTGAGAATACAACAACTCCTTACTGTTACTTCTACTGAGCCTTCAAGCATCACTGTCGTTAAGAGAGTGTCCTGTGATAAACAATGGGAATAAATCAGGGCAACCAATTGACACAGAGAAGAAAACAATCTGGAAGAGGTTAATAACAGGGGACTCACACTGGGGGAGACGGAAGATTTTGACTGCTAAAGAGAAGGTGGCGTGATTTGACTTTGTTAGCTAACCTTCTCACACAGAGGCCAAAGCTCTCTTTGAAGTGAGTTACTCAATTAAGCAGATGATGTGGAATGTTTCGATGCTGAGGCGTTAGAGGAGAACAAAAGGCAGCAGGATAATTAAAACTATTTGCCATTAATAAAAAGGAGCTAACTGGCCTCTCTGGGTGCAGATTCTCTGCTAAGTGAGGTGTTCCATCAGCGGATGCACACTGTGAATAGAGACGCTGTATGAAACGGTGGCATAGATAAAGCAACTGTAGCACTCACACACAAACACTGCGACTTCAAAAGCCAGTCCCAACTAGAGCCCTTTGACCTTCCTCCCCATGCCCACGCCTATTCATGCCCTCATCTCCCCCCCAAACTCTCAGCCTAAAGGGGCTGAGAAGTGGGGGAGCAGGAAGGCATAATTACCCCCCTCTGGGCAACTTTAATACTCTTTTTTGTGTTTTAATTGCACCCCCCTTTAACCCCCATTTGATGAACACATTGGGACCATACCTCAACCAGTTTGTAATCAGGGCTTGGGGTGAGGGAGGGATTGAGTGTAGGGAGTTTGTTTGTGTGTGTTTTCAGTATTTGCAGGAGGATGATAACTCTGTCAGGCAAAAGCAGACACCAGTGTTTGTTCAGTAGTGTTATCGATTCGCCTGGAATTGAAAGTGGCAAGGGGAAAAACCACTTTAGCACCAATCTGGTAAACAGAGCGTGGCAGGCAAACTGCAGATAAGCACTAAGCTGTCTGGACCATGGCAAAATGATAATTATGGCTCTACCCCTAAAAGGTGGCTGGAGCACGCAATTATCAGCACAGTTAGATGGAAGTTTCATCAGTACATTAAAAAGGTGGTGTTGTAATGGTGTTTTCAGCTAATCTTGGTCATCAGTATTGAGGGAATTCAGTCAGGCGGTGAGGGGTAAGGGGATGGGGAGTGGGAAGCAGAGGGAGTTGGAGCCCGGAGTTTGGAGCCACATCATCTGTCCTTTTACCGGGGAGTACCAGTGAGACCCCTGGCAGCAGCAAACAACAACACCAGCTAATGAGCGACAGGGGCCTGTGTCTGTGCACTGTGATCGTTAGTCACACATATGGACCTTGTCACAAAACACAAACACACCAAATGCTACTTGTTACATTTCAGGGGTTTTATGTGAAAATGCCAGAATTCTCAAAGAAAAATATGCTTGAGGATAAAAATGCCTTCAGTGGTGAAGTTTTTCCTGCT
>NW_018128190.1:16777-30852 GCF_001952655.1 Monopterus albus | reverse complement strand
AGATTGGTAAATCTGGTTAAATAGTAAACTGTAACTGAACTCACACTGGCTTGCAGCCTCTTTTTTTGGGGGATGATGAAAGCCTGACGAAACCATTGCGTGTATTCATTGCAAAAGCAACAGAACTCTATATTAGACACACATTCTCCCTGTGTGTGTTGAAAATGTTTAGGTTTGTCAAATAGCATCCATTCACGGGGAACCCTTGGTGATCCAGAACAGTAAGAGATGGTAAACTGATAGTCAGAGCTCCAGGGGAGGATGTGTGTGTGTGTGTGTGTGTGTGTGTGTGTGTGTGTGTAGGTTTGGTGGGTGCAAATTGTAGGTAACTACTCCTTTAGGTTGTTGATAGATGGGACCTACTGGGAAGTGTGTGTGAGTTTGTCCATGCTGCCGGCAGCCAGCTACCGCTCCAGGCCAATGATAGATGACTTTGTCTCTGAAGAGAGCCTTTGCTGTGAGCTGCCCCTGGAGCAGTCACTCAGTCAGGGGGAAGGGGACAAAGCTGAAATACCTTTAGTGCAATTCTCTGGAGATAAACTCATAAAATCTCTGAAGGGAGGGGGGATAGGAATCATGGATAGTTGAGATAAGGCCAATTTAACCTGCCTCAGAGTATGTTAGATTGTTATTCCGATAGTTTAAACTTTGTCTCTGAATTGTTTATATATATATGAAGCAGATTTAAATGCTAAACTGTTTTCTGCTCTTTGACCTCGGTCAGAGGGAGGAAGGTTGGTTTACTGAAATACTATCGTAAAGAGGGTGGAGGAGTGAAGGGAGGGATGCAGGGGAGGCAGACTGTCTGTCTGTATTTGTAATAAGAGGGAATGTGGTGGGAGACAGTTACAGACTGTCACCAGACTTGTGCTGTGTCTGCTCATCTCTCTGAGCCTAATGAATGGGTTAAAACACTTGAACTTTATTTTTAACTTTGTCCCTTCATATCTCGAGTAAACTCAGGTGTGTTTCTGCTTCTGTTGAGGCGAATGTGTCATCGTGCATTCTGCTGCTCTGCCTGCGTGCACGTAGCCATCCACATGTCGATACTCATCTCCTGTCATGACGGGCTAACTGACTACTAATGTTTTTCTGTAAACATCACTCAGCTCTTTGGGGACATGGGATCAGTGTGTACTCGGTGCTAACTAACACAGCAGCAAGCAGCAGCAGTGACACATGTTCATCCATATTTATGCATGTTCTCAGCAGATCCCCCTTATTGCGTTTTCCATCACCGTATACATATAATATATCCTCGCACACAAAAGCTGTCTTTTTCTTGCCATCTTTCTCATTCCCAGGCATCACAGTCTTTCCTCTGATTTCCCTGTTGTACACCGGTGTGTAGCCAATCAATATATAATCACAGGTTTTGAGGCTTATATTTATTACTGCTCCAGTGCTATAACCACAGTTGTCAGTCTCCTGCCACTTGCATAACCATCCTCCTCTCCCTCCCCCCTGCAGGTTTCTCTGGGATAACTATGCTGTGGAGGTGAAGCTCAATGACTACCTGGACATTGTCTGCCCCCATTACCCTCAGGGTGAGATACCACAGCTGGATGCTGAGCGATACGTGCTCTACATGGTGGAGCGTGAGGACTATGAATCCTGCAAGCCTCAGTCATACGACCAGATGCGTTGGGAGTGTGGTCATCCATTTGCTCCTCATGCCCCCGAGAAGTTCTCTGAAAAGTTCCAGCGTTTTACTCCTTTTACTCTGGGAAAGGAGTTTCGTCAAGGAGAAAGCTACTATTATATCTGTAAGTGTCACTACAGTTGTCTGTCAGATTTATCGCTGTTCTTGCCAATTAATCTTATTTTCCGGTATTTGCAGTGTGCTTGCCGACCTGTGAGAGTGTACTAAGGCACTGCCATGCTTAGAGCCAAATACTATCATCAGCATGCTTACAGTAATCACGTTAACATGCTGCAAGTTCAAATTTTGACCTGATGATGGCTAAATGTAAAATTAATTAAAAACGAAAATTATTACAATTTATCCTGAAGGGGACATGTCTGTGTCTGTATCCAATTTCATGGCAATCCATCATATAGTTACAGAGACATTTCACACAAAAGCTCAAATGTCAGCCTCATGATGGTGCTAGAGGAAAACCGCTAAAGACATTATGATTCATCATCTGGGAACATTAATGGCATTCCATTCAGTAATTGTTGACATATTTCAGTCTGGCTCAAATTGATGAACTTGCTATCATCACCCACCCTTAAAATCTCTGCCTTCATATAGAAGTGTTACTAGGCCTAAGTTCTTTTGTTTTCATATCTTTGTAAACTAGCTGTGATGTCCTGGAGTTTTGTGCCAGCTCTTTGAAGCATTACATGGACATAAACTGGGGTATTGGCTCTGTTTATGCAATATTTACCCTGCGAAAGTGTGACCATGAAGACAAGCAATGTTGTCACCCAGACTGTGGCTATAATTAGATAAACGGCAGGACAAGACACACTTTGCCTGGTCACAGATGGCTTCCTAAAGCTTTGTCCCTGCGTCTGTCTGTTGCAAAGTGTTTGTGTGTGTATGTGTATGCGCACATGCATGAAGGTGGATTAAGGGGTCAGAGGAGGATAAATGTATTAGCTGGGATGTTAATGGCCTGTTGTTTCTTCCCTCTTCCCTGAAGCTAAGCCTTTGCATCACCATGGACAAGAGTGCCTCAGACTCAGGGTGGATGTTGTAGCTGCTGATGGTGAGTTCAGCCACCCTTCTGGCTGCAAGGGGAGCTGCACAGTCACCCCTAATAGTCACCAAGCATTGTAAATGATGGCATTTTTCTTTTCTTTCAGGCTCTCAGGAGGCCAGAGTGGCTAAGGGAGGCACAGTCGGGGCTGGAGCTGGAGCTGGGGGTGGGGTTCACAACCCGTCCAACAGACTACCTGCGGGTATGTGGACCAACCCTGTGTCCTTAAAGATTATGCCATAAAACAATCCAAGTACATTCCGCACCATGTCAGGGTTTTAATGTTCTTTATCTCTCATCTTCAAGCAGATGACCCAGTGGTAATCCTGCCAGACGTCCAGAAGAGTGTACGGACAAACTCTGCAGCGGCAGCGACATCCCTCTCAATCCTCTCATTGCTAGTCCCATTTTCATTACTGCTGTTATTGCACTGAGAGAACATGAAAGGACTGCTGTTGGCAGACATGTTTTTTTCAGGGACTACAATGAAGACAGTCTGTGGGGATGAAACCACTGACTCTAAAAGACAGTTTTCAGTGCCCAGTGCTGGCCACTGGGAGGGACTTTTGAAGCTTGTAAAGTACAGATGGACTTGCTTGTACAACATGTACTGAGTCTCCAGATATTTAAGATAAAGTATGTGTGCTTTGCCTTATTTTTCAACAGGTGACAGTGTTGTTGTTTTTTTATACATTTCTTTTTTTTCTAGGAAAGACTAACCTCACCTTGATTTGTATTGTCTGGGGGCTCTCTCCAAAAACTTCTTTGGATGGTAACCCCAAAACAAAGTATGAAGATGTTGAAGGGGAAACTAAAGTGGCCAAAATAAAATCAAGAGCAAATACACCAACTCAGTTTGAATTATATAAATATAAGTTTAGATGGAATACATCCACATTTAATAAAAAGTAATCATAACCTTTTGAGCCAAAGAGGAGTCATCTCACCAACTTGTACACTATTCCACCCTTGAGTATTGTATACTATTTGTTGTATTGCTAGCGTAATGGTATTGAGTGGCATTGATGTCCCAAGTGGTTACGTTCTTTATGTAGCATTAACGGGGGGCTGTTCTCATGACTACCACTCCCAACTCGACCATGTGCTTATATACTGTAGCACTAATATGGCACAGTACAAACACAGTAACATACACTCAACATCACTGTTACGCACACTGACATCAGATGTTCTCTAACACATGAAAACACTACATTGAATGGTGTTACTTGTACATTCTGTGAAGATAATTTATAACATTTGCAGCTGAGGTTTACTGTATATACCATGTACTCATGAAAGGAAATGTTTACTCTTTGCGGTGAGGGGAGCTTTTTCTCTTTCTCTCTCCTGGTAGAGTTAGTTTGTGTGAAAGGAAAAATGTGTGTGTTGAAGTGAGAGTAGGAGAATGTGCACAAGCAATTGATTGAAAGAGTGATGATACAAAATGTTTTTCTGCCAAAAGCAAACACTGAGAGGTTGTGTGCATCGCAGGGAGGCTGGACTTCTCTGTTTGTTGGATCTTGCCCCTGTATTGGTTTAAACAGTCTGGCATGAAGAGCTGGTATTAAATCTTAACTGCAGGACCTAGGCCTGTGTATCATGGTGCTTTCATTTACATCGCCATCCCCGGTTATTAAACAAGCATATTTTTCACACAGTAAAGTAATCGGTTTTCATACTTTTTGAATAATCATCACAGTTTTGGATCATGTGAAAATGATGTGGTTGCCAGTTCACAACAGACATGACACAGCATCAAATCAAGTTGCCAAGCACATCCTCACCTGACAGACTAGCTTGATAACAAAGCACAACAGTATATACCTACCACTGAATTCAGTCCTTTTTATCTGAAGTCTTACAAATTTTGTACATGTGTAAGTAAGAGAAGTGTATAATATGTGTACAAATATAAATATGTATATATTTAGAAGATTATAAGATGTTTGATAAATATGCTAAATGTGAAAATTTCATGTGAAATAAAATAATATTTTTGGAAAACCAGAACAGAATTCTTGTGATTGTTTTAGCCGTTCTAGCATGGTTAGGCATGGGTCATGGTAATGTTGCAAAGTCAGTCGGTCTACCACAAGACTGAAATATCCTAACAAACTGTTGAAGTGGATGAATCCTGATGACTTTGGTGATCCTCTGAGTTACCCTGTAGTGCTATGGTGTCAACAGTCGTGGTTTTAAATAAAATGTCTCAACTATTACATGTCAGATTGCCATAATATGCTTGCAATAGGTGCCCTTCAGGATGAATTGTAATGACTTTGTTCTTGATCCTTTAACGTTTCATCTAGTGTAGGTCTATGATCAGATTGTTAACTTGTTCCGTACTTGTATGTGCAAAGTGAATGACATTCCCTTTGCATTTTTTATTAACTGGCAAATATTAGCAAGCTAACACACTGAACTATAATGGTGAACATTACAGTATAGCTGCCAAATATCTTTGCATTATTATTTTGTGTTGCCATGCCATTTAGCATTATTTCAAAACAAGGGCGGGCCAAAGTTAGTAGTCAGTAGTCCAGTAATTAGTGTAATCGAGGCACAAAGACAGACTTTACCGACTCCAGCAGTCACATAAAAAGGTGCAGCCCAAAGTTAGGCAACTCTGACCTTTCATATCATCAAAATACCTACAATAAGGTAGCATTGTTTATTTTTCCTTACAATTTCCTTCCATGTGTTCAAACAACAAAAATCTCCCAGATTGAATATAGAGTTTTTGGGAGGGCTAAATCAGTTCTGTGAGTTTCCCAGGTTAATCCTTGAGGGTTGGCAACCATAGCCAAAGTACGGGATCACATTGCTGCTAGCCTGACTGTAGACTCTTAGTCTTGCTTACACATGACTGGATAAATGTTCTGTTACCTTCCCTAAAAAAGAACAGCAATCCAGTTTCCCAGCACTAAATGAAACATAACATTTTTCCCGTAGGCAACTTATTTTGGTGCAAAAAAAAAAAAGTTTTTAGAAAACCCAGCCCATTTCTCCTTTTGATTACACCAGAAATATCTTAGCAGAAGAAGCCAACATCACAAGCAGTGGCTCACACATACTAATCTGACAGGAGTTCAATAGAGTCCAGGTCAAACAGCCAGGCACAGGAAAAGGCTACAATGAAAAGATAAAGGGAAAGCAAGGACAGGGCTATCTATTGTTATTACTCTTGGGGTTGCCTTTTAACATGAAGACTAAATAGCCTACACAGGTATGATGCCTCTACTGTCTTTATCTCAACATTCTGCTGAGACTCCACCCTGAGCTGCAACAGCCCCCTTCCAACATACACACACACACACACCTCCTCCTTTCTCCAACCATGATACTTTGCTCATCTGCAAGTTGCACGACAGTCCATTGTTCCCATCTCTCCTTTCTCAAGGGAGCTTTATGGCCGTGACAGTAAAAACAGCTGTAGCACCAAAAATCGGTGCCACAGCCTCACGACTCCCCAGTGATTTCAAAGGGATGGCCATAAATTAGAACTGGCAGAGAGGCCTCTTAACTGCCTAACTCCTAAAAAAGGCTCCACTAAGTGGCAGCTTATCAAGAGGAGACAATGGTTTTTATTTACTTGCTTGTTCAGTGTACCAACTTGGTAAATATGAACGGAAAGTGTGAGACCTTTAACACTGCAGTAAAAGTTAAAGGCAGTTGGGAGATAACTAGCGCAAACACTCAGCACAGAAAACTAGAATTTCCTGAGGGCAATGTCTTTGTAGGCTTGGGAGAGGACAAAAAGATATTTGTATATTTCATAGATAGCAGCAAAAACAGCATTAATCAAAATCTGCATGTTAAGATAATTGTTTAAGTTAGGCAATGCTGTGAGCACAGCATTTTAGTGTGTATGAAATCAAGCCTCAGTTTGTGCCTCTCACAGCATTTGAACAGAAACACAGTATTTACAGCTACCATCTTTGTTTCGATAGAGAAACCCATAGCAGAACTTGTGAAATGGGTTAAAACCCTCTTTATTGTGCAACAGATGGAATGTTGTTTCATCCAGATGGTTAGAAGAGTCTTTCAGGATTGCTGAAATACCTTCAGAACTGTAGTAACATTCTTAAAGGACCCTTTGGATTTTTCAAAGATCACAGTGGTTTTTTTTCTGAAAAACAAAGGCTTAGATCTGTGAATCAAAGATAATGGTAATATATGACACAAACTTGTTACATTAAATCAAATATTTCTCGGCAAGCATTTATCAGTTTGCCAGTTGTCAGCGTTTAATAGAGAAAGAGCTGAGCCAAGAGTGCGTGACGCTTAAAACTGGAAGAAGGCCATGAGACGCAGTGAGAATGATTCACAAGTCAAAGTAGGTTTGGCATGGCCACCTGGTCTATCTCTGCATCTCTGAGCTGTGTCAGGCCTCACTGACAGCAGGACACATGACGACCAGTCCCTGTCTGCCTGCTAGCATTACTCAGAGGAGACCAGAGTATCTGCCTTACAGAACCTCTGGAAACTTACCTTATTTTTATTATTTTGTAGCATTTATAAGCTTTCATGATGGGAACCCACTGTCCTGTAAGTATCAAAACAGCCACTTATAGGCTGACCTATGAGTGATTTTTAAGCTCACATTATTGTTATAAAATGTCATTTTTATGCAGCAGGGTGTTTGAAAGATTCTTTATCTTTTTTCTATGGTAATGCCTGCAAGAGGTGATTTAGATGACAGCAGGGTCAGGAAACATCAAGCCTGGAGTCGCTGGGTCAGTAAGGGCGCATTCTGATCTCCAGCCGTCACCGGTGGTTGGGTTGGGGTTTCCTCTTCCCGAACAAGTCCTGTCACAAACTCATGGCCATCGCCACTGGGAGGGTCATCTGTCTTGCTCCAGCTCAGGCTTTGGCTTCCTGTCCATGTCATCTACTCACTCCTGGTTTTATCTGTTTTCATTTTCCAACTCTTTTTGTTCTGTCTTTTTAATTGATTCACTTTCTGTCATATGTCTCCTGTTTTGATTCACCCTCATGTCACTCTAATCTCATCATTACTGTTGTTCACCCCTTTCTCTATCTATATTAAATGCATCAGGTCGCCATCCCTTTCAGTTCTGGCCCTTGATTACTAACTTCATCTCACTGTCTGTTCATCTCTAGATGGGCTTTAGGTTTTTCTGTGAAATGTGTGGGTGGGAACAAACGTCTTTTCTGTGCAGAAAAATGATAACCTATTATTTTTCAGTCTTGGTTTTCAGTTTGTCGAGATGAATTTGCTCTCAGCAGTGTCACTGAGTGTCTCTATGTTTTTGTGTTTGTTTGTTTGTTTGTTTTTTTAAGTGCTTGGCCCTGTCAGCTGGGCCACACTGCAGGCACAACCCCATGGTCTGCCCCACTCACTGCCTCAACCCCCTTCAAGTTTCCTCTCCCAATTTTGCTGACACCTCTCACCTTTCCACTACAGAGAAGGTCAAGAACATTCTGTACATGTTTGGCATTGGCCTCCCTCACTGTAACAATCCTAACTGGCTGAATACAGAGCGATTAATAAATGCTGTTAAGTCTTCACTAGGTCTTCACCAACAAGAATACATGCACAAAAACTGGAGGATTCTGATGTTACGGCATATTACACTGACACTTAAACGAAAATATAAATTATAAATAAAATATAAATAAAGTAATAAATAATTTGGGTAATTCATTGTAGAGCAGCTTCTTTTTTTCCAGTTCAGAAATATCTGAATTTCTACTTTGGTTTTACATTAAACACAAATCCACTTAGTAAACCTTTTGGTGAGATTGTCAGAAATGCATAAATTCAATTATATGTTTATTATTGAGGTTACATTTAAAGGTGGTGTTGCACTGGATGTATTTACAGGTGTCTCTATATTTTTGTCCTCTCCAGCTACATACATGACAGTGTCAGAATATTAGGAACGTTTGATTGCCACAGCTATATAAGAAAAGCTCATTATCACCAGGAAAAAAAATACATTCATAGTTATACTCAAAAATACTAAGAGTAAGGCAAAGTCTTGACTTACTAAGGCCAGACCAACTTTGATTGAGGGTAACGTGACAGCACAGTGATTATGCCAAACAGACAGCAAAATTTGGAAGTATTTTATTTTTAAAAATTTCAGTTTGCATAGCTTTTGATCTTTTTTTCCTGCAAGAAAACTTATTCCAAGAAAGAATATTCTAGAAGACGAATAAAGGGCCTGGACTGTCACATAACTTCCAACCAGCAACAGAGGATAATCAGCTCTCGATTTAGCTGTATTCCTTCCTATCTTCTGGCAGCTGAAGTGCTCAGGTAACAATTCTAAGGGCTGTTACTGCAGTGCTGCTAAAATACTGCATCCTATTAACACCTCTCAAAGTTGACAACACTCCGTCTTTAAGAAGTCTATTGAAATACAAAGCAAGTTCTCTGCAGTTTTCTCACCAGGGAAGCAAACCTCTCACCTTTAAGTCACAAGATTATGCTGGTAGAGATATAAAATTACTATTCAGTCATTATTATGGATTTTGCTCAGGGCTTCAACTAACTGTACTCTTTCAGGTGCATCCTCTTTAATGAATGCTGCCATTCACCAAGCAGTTATGTTGCATGTCACATAAGTAAGATTCATAGAGATTTTAAAAGAAAAAACGCTTTAGCATATGAGGTTATATATGGTGGGACCGTTTAGTTTACATACACATCTCTGCATATCAGATTACAGTTATGTTTACTTGCTATTATGTAAATACCAAGTTCTAAGTCTAGAACAAAGCTTACTGTGCTGTAAATTTGAAGTGAGGGATTAAGGCAACAAAAATATTTCACGGTACTGTATGTGGCCTTTAAAACATTTGGCCTGCAGAGGAAGAATGAACAGATGGACATCTTCAAAGTAAGATTTGGGGAAAATGATGACAAGGAGTAGTGATAGACTAGCCTATTTCACACGTGGCTATGAGAAAGAACATAACTGCATACAGAGGGAAGCCTTTGGTGTAATTGCCAAAGTAAAAGAATTACTGATAAATAACAGGTTGCCTTTCATCCAGTCTGCTCTAGCAACAGCTTGCATACATTCATGGGGGGTGATGTTGCATGATATGATGGGGCTACAGCCAAATTGCACAACAGGCAGAGCTTGTGCACAGAGAACTGCCAACTCTTTTGCATTTGTTCTGAAGTAATGGGAGCTTTTGAAACCCTATAATGATGCCTTTGGTCAGGCTGTGCTTTGTTTAGGCACAGCAGGGATTCAGTTAAAATGAGCATAGGCAGCCTTTTAAGGCTGAAGGAACTGCATTTGCCAGCATCAGATTACTTAAGAACTACATACTTAGCTTACATTTTCTGATTGGAACAAACCTCTGTGAAGGCAGAAAAGGAAATGCTGTATAATGTATATTTCATGTTAACTACTAAATAGGACAAAAGACATCTGCTCTTGCACAGAGGGAGGCATTGAGCCTTTAGGCCATGTGGGTTATGCTTGGAGAAGGAATGCATTGTATATGCAAGCACTCATGCACATACTCGCATACCTCCTGGCCTTATCCGAACCCCCAACCCACAAACATACATGCACATTTGTAGGCAGAAAACCTGAAGACAACAGACTCCGTTTTAATTAAGTCCCAGCCATAGCTGCAGGGCACATGTATGAAATCGGACAATGGAATGTACAGATAAAATCTAGTCCATCTATACTGACAAGCAACAGTCTGCACACTGTCATACTGTTGTGGAGCTGATGCAGATTGAAAGCATCTAAGAATGTCCAGTGGAAAATCTTTAGTCAGACTACTCCAATGTGACATTTGGATTTCATTTGTTGGCCTTTTAGTGATCGGCAACTGGCTACAGATGATAATTTGTCATACCAGTAATATGAACTCAGGGGTATTGAACGGTGTGTAGTTTCTAACTAAAGCCAGCACACGTTCACTGTTCAGCTTCCCTTTATCTGATGTCAAATGTGCTATCAGTACAACCACCTGCTACACACCAACTTGAACACAAACTGATTAATACAACCCAGTTTATAATGGTCTTTAAATTGTGAGAATGATGAACATTTTTTAACAAAGATCAAATTGCTCGGTCATACACACAGATAACCTAGAAATGCATCTATTAGACTTTTAATTCTCTGAGGCATATCTTACCAATATCTAACTTAAAATATATGACAGATAATCAGACAGAAAAATATAAATGGTGCTCTAAAATGTTATGACAGATGTTGAGATGGCTACTGAAAACACCAAGATGGGTGTGGAATCAGAGTTCAGTGACATTTCCCAGAGGAAACAACTCCAACCTCACACGTGCAGACACTGCACTGTGACAGATAGTGGACCCTGAATCTTTTTCAGTCTCTCAAAACGTTTTACATAGTCCTTCTACAAGTTCTACATTTTTAAGCCTTTTTTTCTTAAGTCCTCTTTTGCTTCTTTAATCTGCTCCTGCAACTCTTTTGCTGCCTCTTCGCAGTCATTGAAGGTGGCCACCCTGAATCCCACGGTGGCTAAGGAGTAGCAGCCAAACGAAACAAGCAGATACAGAGGCATCGGCCAGGCAACCTCTCTGTATGTCTGCGGCAGGCTCAGGTCCAGCAGGTCGAAGGTAACTAAAGCCCAGACTGCGCCTAGAGTCGACACGCCGCACAGCCATTCCAGAAGCTTCGTCATGATGAGAGTAGCTGCTGGGATTTCAGGTGAGCAGCCGGAAAATAACCTGAAAACGACATGGACGTTTAAACAGTTATTCGTTCAATTAGCTTATCTTTTTTGTACAGGAAAGTAGCACCGTGTAGGCTTGCTAGCTACATCACGGGAACAAACAGCATGTCCGCAATAGGAATACAACGAACATAAAAACACAGCGGGTTTTATGACAACAATCATCCGTTTAAAACGGATTTCGTTCAGTAATAAGATTAGGAAGAAATAGCATTAATCCAATAGGTTTACCTGATTTGGAAAGCCACCTCAACTCTGCGCAGAATTATGACGTAAGATGACGCCTTCTGGGAAATGTAGTTACCGTGATGTTTCTCTAGAAATGAGAACTTAGCTGAATTTCTTGTGTAGTTTTGTAAAATTCCTGGTATTTTAATTACTCACAAGCAAAAGTGTTGTTTTTATATTCAAACCCTGCAGTATTATTAGTATTATTTATTTGTTTGTTTGTAAATTTAGATTGGCATTATTTTGTTTTATCAAATCTTTCATTTAATTGTGTATTAGATTTCTGTTAGGTTATATTTTATATATTCTGCATAGCTGTATTGGCTATTAGAGCAAGAAAGATTAATTACTACTACTTGGGTTTTTTTTATATATACTTCTCATTAAATCTCAATGTTGTTGCTCTCAATGCTTTTCATGAAAACACTGCACTAGACTGTTGTATGAGGTGTTAACACCAATACTTGTCAGGTGAGAGACAGAAAGCAGTTTGTTTTAACTGAGTCTTTTAACACACACAGTTCCTCTGTGTCATCCTCTAAATTTAGAAAAGCAAATTTGAAAGTTATATTACAATTAGCACAAGATGAAAGGGATCTATAAATACTGTTATTCCAAAGAATCTAACAATAATTTTATTAGGGGCTGTCTGGAGCTCACTCTTGTTAGATCTCCACTTCTCTGTAGATGGCATGGGGCACGTCCGTTCATTCAGAGTGGTGAACTGTCCAGTTGCGCAGCCCTCTCCTGGGTGAAATCAAGACATAAACATCATTCACTTAGCTGTGGAGACGGACACACCGAGCCACTGAGTAATAAACGTTATTCTTTAGGGAAACATTGAGAGTTATTCTTAGGAAGGTGTTGTTTATATGTGCCTGCACCAGTGTTAATAGTGTAAGTGATGATCTGCACACCTGCTAGAGGGAAACCTCTTTCTTGTGTTTATAAAGGCTGTAATTTGCAAGACTGTGCTATAGTCAGGCTTTCTGTCTGTTTGCTGAAAACATACATCTAGAAATGTAGCTAGAGGATATTATATCTTTGTAATGCTATGGCCTAAATGTCTGTCCATATTAAATGCATTTGATTTTCCTAATAAGGAGCTGCAGGACAAGGAGCTACAACTATGGTTTCTTCCATCACAGATTAATATGTTGACTGTAATTTATTAAGCTTTTAATAATCTTATAATTGAATTCATAACCTTCAAAATAAAGACAATACTCAGTTCCCACAAATCCAAAACCCAACGATATTCAATTTAGAATTATATAAAACAGAGAAAAACAGCAAATCCTAACATCTTAGAAGTTGATTACCAGTGACATGCTGCATCATTACATACATATCATGTACTGTGTCCTGTTTGTGTTGCATTTGTGTGAGCAGCCGTGTGAGCGTGTGATGCTCAGTGGGAACAGTCGGGCTGGCTTTTCTCAATGTGTCTCCCTGCCAGGTCCTGTTCCGTTCCAGTACTCAGGAAACCTGTGCTCCAGCCGAGTAGGCCTGGCAGACACAACACAGGAGAGGCACTGAAACAGAGAGAATGAGAGAGAGAGAGAGACCTATAGATAGACAATTTGGGGGTGGGGGGCATAATATTATATAAAGAACCAGAGAAGAGAAAGGAGTATTTCATAAATGACAGGAGAAGAGACAGAAAGATGAGAGTACCAGGAATGTAAAGAAGGGGTGACTGAGTGTGTTGACAAAAGAGGAGAGGGCAAGAGACAAAAGAGGGGACAAGGGAGGGGAGGGAGCAGACAGGGGAGAGTGGTTTAGGCATGGGGGTGAAATCAGGGGATTTGCAGGTGCAGCCTGAATAACCACTGACCTTAATGGTACATTATGTCCAGCTGTTTCTTATCCAGATTTTCTCCTAACACCTTCAGCTGCACAAAAGACTGCATGTAGCATCTTGGTTCCCACAATGGGGAGCGAGTAAAGCAGTGCAGGCAGAGGGGATGGAGATAAAAAAGCATAGCAACTGTGTGAGAGGGATTGGCAGAGACGGAGTGATGGCAGAGGACATGCTTGATCCTCAAGTACAAAAATGGGAGTGACTCTGAGACTCCATCCAGAGAGCGAAGATAAGACATAGATAAAACAGGAAAAGTGGTAATGGAGAGTTGGTGACTCTATCTCTCAGGCTTTGCCAATATTAGTAGAGTGAAGGCTCCAGATAAGAATGTGTCATACTAAAGAACTACAGTTTATAGGGATCAAGATTTGGATAGTCAGTAATTGTGTAATACCTCAAGCGTGTGAAGCAAGAGCTGGAGAGGCAGAGAAAACCAGACAGAAGGAGAGCGAGATTGTGCATGTACTGTCAAAATGCTGCGATAACAATAGAGCTTGGACTCAAAAACAGGAACCCTCTGTTTCCTGAGTTGGAGACCATAGCTGTGTGTTATGTTG
>NW_018128190.1:14482-16737 GCF_001952655.1 Monopterus albus | reverse complement strand
AAGCACGTCATCGTATCCAGGTTCAAGGCATATTTCTGGTAGATGACGGAGAACTGATACTTTTCCAGGAGAGCAGAGTCTAGCAAAGCCAACTGAGGCTCAGGATTTGCTGCGCAATTTTGGTCTGGAAAGCATCAACTCAGATCAATTGAGCCTGGCAGCTAAATGCCAGACCAATCAGCAAACTATAAGGAGTGGTTGAAATGATGAGGAGGGCTCTCAAATCTCCTAGACCTTGTCAACCTCAATTTAGACTAGGCTTTGTTGATGAAGGATAAAACATTATGTTGCAGTAGTATGGCCTGCTTCTCACCTCAGAAGTATTCACAATCCTCAGTGGTGAATTCAGAAGAAATGTTATTTTTTATAATTTCATATCTTGTTTTATTATGTAGCCACAAGGTATTCCATATTATTTATTTTTCATTGACAGAGTTCCTGTTCAATCTTTTAGCACAAGTCAAATTCAAATCTCAAGACTTACAGACAAGTCTATGTCAGATCTTACTTAAGAAAAAATTTTTTAACTGCTTGTGAGCTGAGAAAAACCCTGTCTATATTTTGCTGGACATAAAGGTTAAAATAGCAACTGGTTCAGTTTCAATTTCACAGGCCACAACAAGGCAGGAATAAAATGAATGGATTGATTATACCAGGTACTAGGTGCAAGGACAGTGCACCAGAAGTAAACAGTCCATCATACAGTGAAATGGCCAAAAATTATAAAGAAAATATCATAATGATGTCAGTATCATGAAAAGGTTTCACTTCTTACAACTTCTCAACAATTAGGTCTGAAGTAAGTCGGGCCCAAGTATTGATTTTTTGTAACACAAGTTTGACAGTCTAAGGTCTCAAGCTCTGACTAGCTTAGGTCTGAATGAGAGCACTGATCAATTTGTACTTTCAACTCAGAATGGCACTTGCAAATGACTTTTGTGCCTGGACAGACAATGTAGAGCAGGGGTTTTCAACTAATTGTGACCCAGGAACCACCATTGTACCTAACTGGTAAAACACACTGGAAGCATTTTCTATGCCCGTCTCACACTGCAGATATCAAATGTGGCAGCCCACACTGAATCTGTGAGATGTGCATCTCCCATAGAACCCTCACGTTTTTTACACTTCATGTCTATTTTTTTCCTCTCCTCTACGTTTAGTGAAGCGTAGTCTCCACAGTCAGCTGTTTAAATCATACATCCTGGTTTCTGTTTCTACCAGTATGTGTTACGACTGATCAGGCTGCTTGAGTTTCCCTTTCACTTTCTCGCTATGTAACGAGCTGGGGAAAATCAATAAATCGATAGGCTACATAAAAACACGATTTCATCTTGATGATCTTACATGAAAACTATTTTTGCCCAGTACACTTGTGTACTGGAACAGACTCTTTGTCCCACTGTTGTCTTGTTGTCAGATAGACAGCTGTTCTGATGACTTTAAACACTCAGAACACACCACTCACATCTCGCTTTCAGTGTGGATTGAATGGAATCACGTTTCAGTAGCGCTTGCGTCTTGCTTCCACTGTGTTTTACCAGTAAGAAATAACCCAAGGACTACTCTTATGGGGTGGCTACTCCAGATGGGCACTATTGTAATCCTGAACATCAGCTTGGCTTTTCTAAATTTTATTTATTTGCATTAATTGGATTATTCACAAGCCATAAGTAATACATGTAACTGAGTTTATAAATAAAATTAAACAATAAACATTCCTACTCTGAAACTGCATTTTTAAATGCATGTTCAGGGGCCACCTGCAATGCCTTTGCAGACCATCAGGGGGCCACGGACCACTAGTTGAAAACCCCTGATGTAAATGCAGATTTTGTGGGATGACTTTGACTTTAAGAAAGGGCTCCTCAGACAGGTGAGGTGACTACATTTCAAATTAAATGCTCCAGAGTGGAGTAGCACAGTGATGCTTCTCATCAGGCATCCCAAATTCGGAGCAGGGCTCCTGACGGTTTTGACATTGATGGGCTCACTGCTCATAAATATCCTCGAACCAAGATAATTTAGGCACCAGCAAGAGACTGTATTAAATTACCAAATAATAGTTGTGGGACCCCTGTGCTACTTAAGGTCCATTTAATGAAGTCTTTGGCTACTCAAGCGGGTGTGGTCCAAGTGTGACCAGACTGAACGATGTGAGAATGGCACTTGGCTTGACCTCAGCACCCTAAGGAAAGACACACACCTGTTTCAGCTGCTGCTGTGACGGCTGCAGTGAAACAGTGGAGGAATGT
>NW_018128190.1:0-14467 GCF_001952655.1 Monopterus albus | reverse complement strand
CACACATTCTCTGAGCTGTCCTAATGAATCTCATCATACAGCCTGTGTTTGCCCCACTAGTGTCTTGTTTGTTGACCTTTATAAGATGTCATCACTTATTATCTTCATGGGTTGTGTAATTCTGCCCCATAACACAATCCCCTCAACCACATCCAGCGACCCACAATATGTGATCAAATACTTCTTGTCAGTGTAACGGCCATTAACAATGAACAACAGGCATATGCTTGATGATGGCTCCCTCCTCCCTCTATCTGTTCTCTCCTCTTACCCTAGAACACAGTGTCCTTTAGAATTGCCATTAGTGACAGTGGAACTAATTGGCACATGGTTATGAAAGATCCCCCTGGGTCATTTTAAATTGGACTGCACAATTTCCTTCAACATCTGATAGGCGAGTCCATGCACAGGACCTGAGGAGGTATTGATTATAAATATATTAATGTGGGCCAGTGCAGTGTACTCAGCAAGGGGCAGATGATGTAGGGCTACATGTCTAGACTATAATAAACTGACCTCATCTTGTGCATACTACATAATGTATGGTAATGGGGGCAAAAGAGGAATTCTGTCTGGTAGTCTTATCTGCTCACTACATTGTTTTCCTTTGATACATCTGTTGCACACAGGTTGGAGGAAGATGTAGTTAGCGTATAGGTGAAGTGAATCCGGTTGCCAATTATAAACAACTAAACTATCAGGAAGGGAACATATCTGCTGCCAATACCACATTGATTTCAGCGTTGACATTGGCAACTTTATCGAATCATTAAGGAGAAACGGGGGCATGCATTAGACGGCCAAATGTGCCAAACTGAACATGAAGTTGCATACAAAACTCATTAAGACTCATAGATAGATGTGAGCATCTCTGACTGTGTATAAGATATTGCTTTTGGTTGCTCATTATATAGATGATGTCCTGTCCCTTTCCACCAGATTAGGTCCAGCATTCAGGGCTGAAATTATATTGCTTTGCAGGATCTATGTGCCAGGTTTGCCCGGCTGCACCTTCCTCTCTTCCTTTTCCTCACTCTAGTTTTGCTTCCCTGATTACACTATCTAACACACCTGCCCACTTCCCTTGATTATCACCAGCTGCACCTTATCGCTCTCCTCCCTACTTATACCCTGCTCACTGATCACTCCCCTGCCAGTTCAGTCTCTGTCTCCAGGCTCCTTTGATCATTGTTTTATTTCTTGCGCTTCTTACACCAGTCATAGTTCTCTCTTTTTGTTAAGTATTACCTTTAGACAAATGATTATGCATATTATGGTGAGCATTAGAGTAGGGCTTGGTATTTTATACACCAGGGGAAAGTAAATCATAGTGGCAAGTTCATGTAGAGATAAAACTGTGAATGGGAGGGGTAGTGTCTGTGGTGGGAAGCCTACCTTTCCTTGTTGTAGGAGGAGAGCAGGGTGTTGATACCCGGTCTGTCATTATTCACCACTCCATAGACTGCATATGTTTTTTTTTTCTCTCCCACCGCTGATCGACACCCGGTTACCACTAACTACCTCTCCACTTCTCATTGCACTGTTTCACTTTGTAAATAAATATCACTGCTTGCACCGAAGCCAGCTATCTGGGTCCGGTTTTTTTCCCCCGCTCGCTCATCATAGTGTCGAGCGTCCCTAACACTATGTGCTGTCAGTTCGTTTCACAAAATTATTACATTGCTGTTTACATTTTAAAAAGGTTTAGAGATAAATTATTGTGCAGCATGTCACATATAATCAATAGCTGTCACAAGATTAGTGGAACTAATTTATTTTGCAATTACAGATAAGTTTTAGAATTGAAATCGCACAAACACACTGTACATTTGTCAATGCTACTGCAACTGTCAGTGACTTTATGTTGAAAATACAGAAAGGATTATGGATTTATGGTGGCCAGGGGGTAATACCCTGAAAGCTGATTGTGGCCACCTTAGGCAGGCCTGTCTGTCTCTCATTGCCTGTAAATGAAGTTGATTAGGTAAGACTGCTGCTCTGTGGTCTCGTCTATCTCCTGGTTTGGACACGAGCCATATTGTGCCCCCTCCTCGCTCATTCCGCTTCAAGACCACAACTACTTGACCTCTCAGAAATCAGACCCTGAGGCTCCTCACTGCTCCCACCAGGCACCTGCCAACCTTTGACCCCATGACTGGGTGAGCATCTGGAAGGTGAGGAGAGACAGACGAGGAGTACAGGGTGGGCTGCTGTGAAGTATTGACATGGTAACAGATCAGATTATGTAGTCATCATTCCAGCTTCTCTTCCTCTGCTTTATGTTCTGTGTACCTCTGTTGGTATCTGTCTCTTTTTGTCTTTTTCCTTCTTTTATTTCATTCTTTAACCTCACAGATCATGCAGGCTATGGTGTATGCACAGCTGGCCATGACAGAGCCATCAGGAAATGTGTGGTTTACGGATCCCTTGTTAACATTCTGATTTGACTTGGCTTTCACTGTTCAGAGACCTGGAATTTTAACTGTGCAGGGGCTACTGAGGTCCAACTCAGCATGTCTGACCACAGTGGAAAGCCACTCAATATGCAGCATCCTCACTGACTGAAAGGAAATGTCATATAGTACATAAAGCTCCTTCAAAAATAGTGGTTTCTAACCACATATGCAATGGTCCCACACCTGCTGACACAATTTGTTACAAAGAATTTCTTATCATTAGTCTTACTAAAATGCGATCCAAACCTTGGTTTTATGGAAACAGCAATATCCTAGTTTTTAAGTTACAGGAAGGGTGTTAAAACATACGGTACAGTATATCTAAAGTTAGAGCAGCCTTAAAGTGACATCTCAGGGATAAAATCTATGTAATAAAATATGGCCCAGTTCACAGACCTCACCCAGTGAACAGGATTTTAATGGTTCAAACCAATGAACCATACTTTTCCATTCAGAATAAAACAATTTCTACCATAGGGGTTACCCATATTCTTCAGTCTATACTTAAAGCAGCATTCTGACATTTTATGAAATATGCCTATTTTGCTTTCTTGCCAAAAGTTGGATGAAAATATGAATTCCTTTCTCATTTATGTTGAAGCAACAGCCAGAAGCTGGGTAACTTAACATAAAGACTGGAAACAGGGAAACACTGGAGCAATGAGGTCTCCACTCAGAGAGACAGCAAGACTCTAGGGAAGCACCGCTTCCAGCCAAGAAATAGTGCAGTTCATAACTCCACATAAAACCATAACCTGTGTTTTTCACAGTTTTTTGTATGTATTAAACAAAGGAGATATAATGTGTTAACCAGTGAGCTTTAGAGGTGCTGTTAGGTGGGTTTTGCTGCCTTCAAGCAGAATTGTTGCCCCTGTTTCCAGTGTTTATGCTAAGCTAAGCTACCCAGTTGCAAGTTGAGTAGTAGAGATTTGAGTAGAATTTTATCTTCTGTAATTCTTGGCAAGAATACCTTTTATTTTCTTTTTAATGCCACGATGGCAGGTGCAGATGTAGTGGTCTCATGCGGACCAAACATTTTAATGCTTTTGTCATATTGTCTTCAAATGTTAACTTGCTACTGGCATGATGGACTCGTTGCTGACTCCTCATGATGAACTGTATGTTTATTTCAGCAAGGTATGGTGCATGAATGCTGTAGTTCTGTCCAAAAACTGTTCTCCACTGGTGGAGTTTACTATCACTGGTTATACTATCTTAGGGAGTTCTCTGCTGTTGTTATTGTAGCTGACAGCTGAACTCATTGGTTGATGGAGGCACTGCGGGAGGTGTCAGTGATCAACAAGCTGCACACCTGATGGATTTTTGATCATTGCTGGCAACTTCAGTCATGCATATTTAAAGATTGTTTTGCCAAAAATCCACCAGCATGTCAAGTTTGCTACAACAGGAGACAATACTCTCAGCCTGGTTTACATCGCAGTTGCTGCTGCTAACATAAGAGTGCTCACTCTTACCTTTAAGACTGTGTTGTGGTTGTATGCGTAAATGTTTTATTTACAATTTTTAGTTGAAGTCTATAGTAATTTAGTTTTTTGCACCTATTTTGCACTTGTCATTAATGTCTGTCCTGTGTTGGCCCATGTACTCCATTCAGACATGCATTTACATGGAAATCATAATAAATATGAACCTTTCCCAAAATGTTAAACTTCTACTGTAATGTAGAATTTCTCTTATATGCATTGTAGGCAGTTTGATTTATCCAGTAAACTAGATGATAATTGCATGATATTCACTGCATTATTATACAGAGAAAAAGTGCAGTTCACCTATCTAGTAGGGTAGAATATGTAAATGTTAAAAGTGTAAATGTTGCACTGAATTAGCCTTGTCTTCTCTAACAGTTGCAGTGCACTGGGCTACAGAATGTGGCCATATGGGTGCTGTCTAGCATTACTGTCACCCCTCATTTATTATAGTAAGAGGAGATGGCCCCACTATGCCCCCTAATCCTCTTAGCCAACATTTAGCTTTTCCTTCTATCTTGATTCAGATCATCATTGTGATAAAAGCACGAAGTTGTATTTTATTAATGCCATTCAGTCTCACAAGTGGATAGATGGACAAGAGAGGAAAAACATAAATGTTTCAGTAGGGGCCACCTCTGGAAGAAGAATAGCACATTATTGAGTTTAAAGGCAGAGCAAGCTGAGTAAAAGGAATGAATGATATGAATGTTGGCTCCCGTAAACATAGCTTTTTGCTTCAGGTTAGCAAAACCACACAGTGCATTCAAGAAACAAATCAGGTCTTATGAAGATGCGGTTTAGCTTCGTGTAGACTAAGACAGTTGTGTTAGCGGGTTCCCTTCTTGCATGTTCTCCAGATGGCACCACACACTGTCACTCACAGACTGTATATAACTCTGAGATCCTTCATAAATTCAGACGATTCCCTCCTCCTTCGCCTCGTCTCAGCTATACTGAATGATGATCTTGGAGATTATGTATTGGTAATTCCTGCCAGGTCTTTAAAACAACGCTCATACTGTGTGCTTAATACACTGAAGAGGGATTATGTAGACCCCTACATGTGGTGTTGTGGCTGCATACCACCAGTCAGACTAAACCCAATCTGTTACAGATTTGGACTAAAGAGGAGAGGTGCGACAAGCACAAGGCCTGTGCTATGCTGTATTCATGCTTTACAGTACATTCCACATCTTCTATATCGTGGGGGATCAGAGCTACTTTTATCTGTATATATTAGGGCATTAAAAACAACCTTGGGTTGTGAGATTTTTTTTTTATTTTTTATTTTTTTTGGTGGATCTCCTTCTTTTCTACATTTTTATTTTTCCTTTGTGGTAGAGGCAAAGCCAAACCCCCATAACAGTTTCCCCTAGAATGTGGGTCCAATTAAACACATATTATAACCATATGTGGATTTTCATATTGAAGCTCATAAAAGGTAAACTCCAGCAGTTTACATTACATTTACATAAGGAATGCTAAGTACCTTCGCATGTGATGTGTTAATATCTCTATCAAAAGCAGATGGTCATCACTATTCATTGCTTTAACCCAAAGTGTTACATTGAACAAGATTCTCAAAGGCAGGGATGATTTCTTAAATTTGTAAAATTTCATAAGGGTATTATTTCCTATCAAAAAAGGCCAAAATTTCAGCATTTGGAGGAATCACAGGGTCCTGCCAAGTCTGTATTCCATTTTAAATTAAGATTAGCCAACAGCTGGCGTGCTTTTAAATTTACACTCATATTGTATTCAGTATATTAGAGGCCATTTAGGACTAAGAGACAAGCTTTTTATGTCTGTAGTTATGTGAATTTCATATTGATTTACTTTCTGCACAGCCCCTCATACATGCAAGTGTATTCATATAAGAGCTGATTTGGCAGCGAATGCTGTTCTGTTCTGAACTTGGCATAAGTTGTCTTGTTGCATTGATTGTTGTCTAGAGCAGCCAACATATGTAGATGTTTGTGTTTGTGCTAAATCAGTAAGTTATAGTCATGACTATCATTGTCCAGTCAAAGTGAGGCAATACATATATGATTACTGACTAAAAATCATGTCATTGATTCAAAATTGTAATTCTCCTTCTCCTTCTTAATATTGTTATTGTATGACACCTTTGATTTTCAAAAGAATAGATTTAAATTCCACATCCACCACAAGCTCTTCTTTCAGCCCTTGGGATTTCTCGAGCTTCTCGTGTTCCTTCTTCCTGATGTTGCTATGGCTTGGGATTGCTACATCTATCACTATGGCCTTCTTCCTCTGTTTGTCCACCACTACTATGTCCGGTTAGTTGGCCATTACCAGTTTGTCAGTTTGTATCTCCTGACATAGAACTTGATGTCATCCATGTAGAGGAGGTGGCTGATGGTTGCTCCATTCCGTAGTCGGTATCTGTAAGTCAGGAGTGCAACGACTTGTACATTGGTGAAACTAAGCAGCCGCTTCACAAACGCATGGCTCAACACAGGAGGGCCAACTCCAGTGGACCAGAGTCAGCAGTCCACCTCCACCTGAAGGACAAAGGACATTCTTTTGAGGACAGTGAAGTCCAGATCCTCTCCAGAGAACATCGCTGGTTTGAGAGAGGCGTTAAGGAAGCTATTTTCATAAAAATAGAACACCCCTCACTAAATAGGGGTGGTGGACTAAGACACAACTTGTCTTCCATCTACAACCCGGTTTTGAGATCTCTGCCCAAACATGCCCACCAGGACAATAGGCGTCGGCTGACAGGGGAGGATCCAAAGACAGGTAACGACCCTCATTGATACTGGGCTGGGCTGTAACGACTCAGTCGTTAATGGACATTGTTGGCCTTCTAAGGACTGAAACCACACCGAGGGGGATAAATATCTCCGACTCAACACCAGTCAGTCAGAACTGATGAAGCCTCTTGGATGAGAGGTGAAACGTCTTCGATCTAGATATCCAAGTCCAGTTGATTTCCAAGGTTATTTCGGTTGCGGTTTACTATGACCTGGATGACTGAGAATCTGCACAGATATCTGTAACCACTCTTGGTGATCTGAAAAAACTTAGAAAAAATCAACTGGACTTAGATTTCTAGGTCGAAGACTCTTGGTGATGATCTGGCTGAGGGGGTTCGGCCCCATGCAGAACAGCAGTGGGGCCAGAGCATCTCCTTGATAGATACCACACTTGATGTTGACTTGTGCAGTTGGCTTGAAGTTGGCCTATAGGGTTGTTTTCCACATCCCCATCAATTATATAGAGATATATATATATATATATATACTGTATAGTGCGCAGGAAAGATCTGTAACTAAGACTTCCTTAAAGGCAAATTTGGAACAGTTTTTAGAGGAAATTTTGAATATGGTAATAACAGCACATTTCCTGTAATGGAGGACTCTTTCTGTGAAACAAGTGCAATTATTCATCTTTGCATATAAAAATACTGTGACAAAGCTGCATTGTGCCAAAATGAGGCTGGAGAAGCCTCTGCTGTTCTGCTATGTGTTGCTGCACCCTAGTGGTGGAACAGCAGTACTGATTCATCCTTGCAGTTGTTAATTATGATGAAAACAAATGGAAAAAGCAGATTTAACCCCAACTAAACAGAAATAACAGCAAAGAAAACAGGAGGTGATTTGTATTTTAAACAATTTGTATTTATTCAGTGTTTATTTCCTTAATCCATTTTTCTTTTGCAAACATTCTGCCAGCAGGGAACGTTTACATGGATATAATCTGCTAATCGTTTCATAATAAGCGTTGCTAATTAACTTAGAACCAAGCAAGGTTGAAGAAAAAAATCAAAAGTATTGGTTGTGAGAAAACAGCTTTTTTTTTTTTTTTTACTGTTGGCTAGTGAGTCAGCACTATTATCAGTCAAACCATACACACAGCCCATGCACATGGGGAAGCAAATACACACACACAGACATCAGACTCATGTATTTGAAATACAAAACAGCAAAGCACAAACAGAACCGTGGTAAGTAGTGATTAACTGTTTGGCAGAGGTATAATTGGAGCTTCTAATTACAGTATTACCTCATTGTTCCTCTCTACTTCTAATTTACCACATTTACATCCCAGGAAAATTATACCTTTGGTTGGCATCACAATGGGTGAATAGAAAATAGCCACAAACAACAAAGAATTTTCATCAGCTGTGTAGTTAAACACAGGTTTGAATAGAGATTAAATAAAATATTCAAGCTTTTTGTTGCTTACGTGATGATCATATCTCCAAAACATGTGAGATGTTGAGCTTTTAGCATTAAAGCAATGAGAGTGAATGCTTTTATATGAAAGACAACAATGTGTGGTGCTGTATCTAGATGAGCTTTATAGATACGTATATGCAATATAGCATGGCTACAAGTGCAAGCATCAAAGATATAGCTACATTACATATCAAGTGCTGGATAGACCAGACACTACTTAAGCAACAGTTCTTGCAAAACTTGGTATAACAAAAATGTAAGAAACATAATTACATTGCATATTTGTTGCTATAGAAACATTTTCTTATACAAAGGAAATTAAATACTAAACAAAATCGCTGAGATGTCAAACTTTTTGCTCTAGGTGAGTAAATACTTCACAATTACCAATTACATTCCAAATTACCATATAACCTTAGATCAGAGGTCAGTTGTTATTTAAATTAGAGACACGGGTTTGGATGGTTACCCTTCTGACCGGAGTCTGATCCGCGTTGTGATTGGCTACCAGCTCCTGCAGCTGCAGTGCTCCTCCACCAATGAAACAGAAAGCTGGACACACGGGGCCAGAACAATCTACATGACCCTCCCACAGAGGTCGCAGAGAGTGGGCGTCAAAGAAGGTGACACGGCCCTTCTCAAAGTCAAGGCATACACCAAGTCGGGGCGGCAGCGGGTAGGTGAGGCCTGTGGGTGTGGAGGGGCCGTTGCTGTTAGTGATGGGGTCTCGGATGCTGTTCCCATGGCTACTGTGGTGGTGGTAGTTGTGTTGAGGCATGTAGATTTTACCCATGCCCATAGTGAGGAAGCAGAAGGGTGGAGCAGAGTCCAGGGCATCTTCTGCTCCACTGTCATGGCCACTGTCTGGTTTTTTTCTAGAGAGATAGAGAGAGAGAGAGAGAGAGCGCAGTCTGAAAAATTTAGATTTTATTTCAAATTAGCCAAGTTACAGCACAGTCCATGTACTCCTGATTGGGAATGACCATTACATACAATTATTACCTACATTAGTGTTAATTAATGTCCATGTCATGCTCCAGCTACTCACCGGGGACTGGCCATATCTTGTGGAAGGTGAAACCACTCCTGCAGTTTGGATTCGAGACCAACTCCCACCTAGTCAAAAGAAGAGTCTAAATGTAATTAATAATTGACTAGCCACTACTTTATTAAATCATCTGCAAGTGACAGCAGGCCGCTATGTTGTAACCCAGTACAAACCTACCTACATCAGACATTATAACCAAGTATTCTGTTACTTATGTGGGAGAAGTTAGTGCAGCAGCTCATCAATCCTGTGTATTAATACCCTCTTTCCAACTTTCTTTTTAGCAAAAGCAACATCTCATATTTTATTCTTGAAAAGCATTATGATGCAAATGCTGTTGTGTCACATTTTACAGTATGATGAGACTGTTTGAGGTGAGATAGAGTAGAAATAAAAAGACTTAGATTTATGTGGCCATATAAATGTCTTCACAGACATTTTTCAGTATTTATTTGTTTTGACCACCTCTGGCTGCTTTATCAAACATTTTACTGTCCTGAACCTCTGTCATTGTCCTTGTCACTGCAGCCATGCAGTATCTCTCCTGTACTGCTGGTATTCTGCTTGTAACACAAGATTATAAACAGTGTGTCTTGGATGAGAGGTCAGTTCCACCCCCTCTTTTGAACACTGGAGAGTCTAGGGAGTTTGCAGGTCATAGTACAATCTATTGAAGTCTGTACAAAGCAAAGTAGACTGGTCGGTTTGTGAAATGCCTCACCCTGTTCCACATAGACATGAATGGGAAGTAAATTTTGGTGTGCCGGCACCATAGGGAGAATTATTAATCACATGCCCTCTGATTTATATTCCACCTCACCCAGCCCTTTTGCACTTTGCCTGCTAGACCTGGGAGATGTCCAGTGGTTAAATTGTGCCCTCAGTGTCACTGAAGTTCAATGTAATTTATGTTTAAGTATTAAGTCTGATAGTGCATACTGCCCAAAATGTGGAATGCAGTATCACAAACAGTATGTAGTATTCAATGCATTCTACATATAATGATTAACTAGCATGTATTTACCTTCACAAGGTAAGAACCAGGCTCTACAGAGCATGCCCAGTAGTGTCGTCCCTGTGTAATAGCTACATCACCAACCAAGAGGTCTGAAGTCAGGTGACAGGAAGTGAGGGCATGGTCAGCAGCCTGCAGCAGAGAGAGACCAGGGACACTGCGAGCGCAACGCTGCTCTTTACTGACAACCAGCCGGTCAGCATGGAGGCCCCAGCGAGAGTCCAGGTAAAAGTTGAGCACTGGGAGAAGACATGAAGTGGGAATGCAACAAAGAAAAGAGGGGAATAGAAGGGAAGAAGATGTGAAGACAAGGAGATAGGTGCATTCAAAAGTGACAACGGTTTTAGAGGCAAAAGGAAATGATTGGGCAGCAACAGGGGGAAAGTGGTGCAGGTTTACAGTCAGAACTCAACAATGGCAAGAGAAATCAGAGTATAATAAGCAACTGAAAGGAGAGACTACGGGGTGAGGAACAGAGAGCAGACATGCACCTCCTCCCACGACTACTGGAAGAAAAAAGACATTGATGTATACATTGATGATTCAGGGAGTGAAATACAAAAGGTATTCCACAGAAGCTCTGGCTGTTGCGAGTGCAGATTTTTCCAGAGGACATACAATTTACAAAGGTAAAATACTCAATAGCAGGAAGGAAAACCAGTTTTCAGTACAGGGACACGAGGAATTCACCAGTCACTCAACTCAACCATCAAAAAGCTCAGGATCTGAATGTGATCCATGTTGTTAAGCCTCGGGTCTTAACAAACTGCAAACCTCATCATCAGTGCTCAGACAGATCTCGTCATAAAAGGTAGAGTGTGAGGCAGAGGGGTGAGTGGTGCTGAGTGGAGGAACAGAGGATGCATGGGATGACCACAGAGAGGAGGAGAGGAGAAGAGAGAGGCGATCAAACCATATGAATGCACTTCTTACGTTCTGTAGGAGGCATGTAGGTTGGCAGCGTGGAAGTAGCACAGAAGAAGATGACAAGTACAGAGCTGTGAAATGGAAACAAAAAGATGAGGAAATAAGGAGTAAGAATATGAGAATGTGCTGAAAGTGGAGACAGGTGGTAAAATGGAAAAAGAAGATGGGAATGGGTAAAAAAAAGAGAGAATGAATTATTAAGTGTTTCTCCATGGAAACCACCATAACAGTTTTATAGTGACTGATAAATAATAGTAGGTGACAAAAGATGAATGGCTCCTGGTTGACAGCAACTACAGCTGGCTGTGGGGATATAATGATATTTTTTTGGTAGCTGTCTTACACTTGTCACCGATTTGAGTGGCTAGAAGTCATTAACCAAAAACAGCACAAAGACTCCACAGTTGGGTGGAAGATATAAAAAGACATGTACAAAACCAACACATTCTGGACAGGCGAGAATTGAACCCTCTGACATTCTACCTCTCTTTCAGTACAGAGCAAGTTAAAGAATAGTCCCAGTTTACTTCATTTTAGGTCATATTTTCTTAGTTTTGGCTATCTTCCCTAAAAGTGAAGATGTTATTGTAGTCGCAGTGTTAATTGCTTATATCTGGAAATACACTAGCATTGCTAAAACTCACACTGAGGCAACAACGGGCAAACAATAACACAAGTTAATAATTACTACTAATTCCAGGTTAGTTAAATTTATTTGAAAGACAAAAAAATAATATAATGGTCCGCTGTGACCATTTGAAGTTTACATAACTATGCTAATTAGCTTCTATTTTATTCTATTCTTTTTAAATTCAATTAAATAAAGGTCTTTTAAAATTACCATACACCAATCAGCCATAATTTTATGACCACCTCCCTAATACACAAGCGTCAATGCGACAGTCGTGTCACTCTGCAGCCAATTGCTTCCATAGATCTACTGTCAGGAAGAGCACAAATGTGTTGACCGTTCAGTGAGAACTTTCGTAAGAGGAGTGAAGACTGTGGTCGTGAGGACAAGGCAGAGATAATTTTAGATCAATTCAACAACCTCTTCACTCTAGGTGTGATATCACCACCATAGCTGCTGATTGCTTCTCTTCATAGAGATCGATGTGCAGTATTTCTCAATTTCAGCCATTTAAACAAAGATTCATACTAAATGTAGTTATAAGTTGCCTCGTGTTCATCTACTAAGATTTGCTTCCACATTGTGAGTGTTTGGATGAGGTTATTCATGTTCTAGTTGTAGCAGTAATACCATTTCCCTGTGTTATAGTCAAAGTCTTTGTCTTTACTTGTTAATGTGGATTGCTGAAATTTAAAGGTGTACTCTCACCTGGTGCAGGTGGGGTGTGCAGGTACACCTCCTCACTGTACTCCCCGTAGCCCGCCTTGTTGCAGCCTCTCACCCTCAGCACATACACGCTGTCCATTTCCAACCTGTCGATCACAGTGCTGGTTCCATTCACTTCATCCAGTCGCTGCCAGCCCCATCGGGCGGCAGACAATCCTCCTCTTATCCCACCTCTGGATGCTCCTCCTGGTACCACACCCCGACGGCGATACTCGACGGAGAAGTGCCAGGCGGGTGCAGACTCTTGGGGCAGTCGCCAGCACAGGAAGAGCTGGTCATAGGCCAGGGTACGCTGGGTGTCAATCACTGGAGCCATAGGGGCTGTGACATATTGTGGAAATATGAAGTTTCTATCAACAAAAGGTTTAGATGAAGAGGTTTAATGTGTCATACTCTATCACGGGCTCACATTTACATCATAAGTGAGATTAAAAAGTAATAAAGAAGCCCCTGCCTCCTCCACCTCCCCTTCCTTCCTTTATTATTTTGCCCCTTTCCACCATCTCCAGCCCCGTGCTCCTCCTTCTCACCACTCCTTTTCTCACCCTGGATGAAGTTCAGCTCTGTCAGGAGTTTGAGTTCCTTGGACACATCCAGCTGGAAGTGTCTGAAGGACGGATCAGCAGCCAGCGTGAAATGCTGGAAATTCTCAATTGCTTTGCTCAACCTGTTGCAGTGAAAAATGGGGAAATCAGAGGGGAAAAAAGAGAAATGGTGTTTACATGAAGCTTCCATCAGGATGAGTGGGCTGGTGAGACAGACTGACAAGGAAGAAGAGGTTTGTGATAATTTTTAAAAGCTAAACTGGCACTATTTCTGGAATATTTTTATATCAACAAATACAATATAATATATCTCAGTACTTTCCAATGTCCCTACTAGGGATTGTGTCACCAAACCTCAAGCCCACTGAATTCTGCTAAGGACAGGTAACAAAAATATTCTTGTATTTTTGAAAACTTCAATGCAATTTCCTAAAACAGCTGGTCACTGTAGCGTTTGGCAGGTGTTACACAGTAAGTAGCAAATAGTGTTTGTTGCAGCCTAGTTTCAGTTGTGGATTCATGTGTTTGGTGCACTAGTGAATGTTTAAGCTGTCTTCTGCAGAACCGTCAGGTGAGAGTAAAAAAAGGCAACAAAACAAAAAACCAAACTAAGAAAGAACGACAGACCTAATTGAAGATCTGTTTGGTCAAGACAGAGAGCATGGCTAAAGACAAATAAATTAAATGCCTGTTATGAGTCTGGCGAGCAGCCTGCACAAAGCAGGGCTGGTCTGTTTCCTTCAGCAGCTCCTGAGTAAACGCCATGAGGCCTGCATGTTCCATCAAGCTCCGTCTCTCTGCCACTTGAGCAGCCAACGCCTCGCCTCGTTTCTGTCGTGCCACCTCCAGAGCCTGGGTGAGCGAAGCATGGCGCTCGGCTAGAGCGGCCGGCAGATCCCTGATGCGCTGAGCCAACTGCTCTCTGGCTGACACGCTGTTAACCTGGTAATAAATAACAGATGGATTCAAAACTCAGACAATTAACATCATACTGATGCTAGCTAACACCTTTAAGTCAGGTTGATTCAGCAGCCAAACCGCACAACAGTTACAAAGGGGACTGAATGCCTATATATTGACAGACAAACGGCCATTTTGGGGGATTTGGCTGCCGATGGGTGTTCATTCTATGTTCAGCCACATTTTGTTGGTCCTAACTATTAATCACCTCAGTTTGTGTGATGGCACTCTCCAGCGTGGTAATCTGAGCCAAAACTGTGTCCTGGCTGGACAGAATGTAGTTCATCTCCTTTGTAATCTTCTCCTGTCAAATAAACAGCAAAAACAACAGATACAAACAGCAAATCCATACCACACAGCTTTACATGAACTCTGCATTCACCCATTTACTGTACATTTTATGTTGCATGTCTCTGATATATTGAAACCTGCTTTTTAACATTTTGAGGTAATGCATACCT
>NW_018128189.1:422554-443270 GCF_001952655.1 Monopterus albus | reverse complement strand
TCTTTCGCTCTTTTTGCCTCTGAAACAAGAACATGAACATGGTGGCTGTGCGATGGTACAGGGACAAGTATGGGCACAGGCAGAGGTGTCAAAAGTGAGAACATGGGTGGGAACAGTTATGAATTAGGGATGGGAAGTGATTTTCTAATAATCAGCAGCGCGGTGTTTAGTGCTGTCGCCTCACAGCAAGAAGGTTCCAGGTTCAAGCCCCGGCCGACCCGAGGCCTTTCTGTGTGGGTTCCCTCTGGGTACTCCAGCTTCCTCCCACAGTCCAAAGATATGCAGCTTAGGTTGACTTAGGTGAGTCTAAATTGCCCGTGGGTGTTTATCTACATGTCAAACCTGTGACAGACTAGTGGCCTGTCCAGGCTGGACCCTGCCTCTCAGGCCAAGGTCAGCTGGGATTGGCATTTGTTCACCAGAGTGTATGGTCCCATCAAGAAAAAACATTGCAGTACAATGGAATAAACTGTATAATGATAATGCATGTAGGTTGTGCAGTCGTCTGACAAGTATTGAAACGGCGTCTCTGACCACGACTGCATCATATGTGACAATCACCTGCCATTATATAAGCAAGTGGAAAACACTGGGTGCTGCTCTTCAGACTAAAGCAAAGCCAGTGTTACACCAAAATCTGTGACCACAGGGGGGCTCCGCTGCACATTTTATCATTAGTTGTGTCGACAGTGAGCCAGAAGAAGAGCGTGTACAGCCCATCAGAAATGGTGCCCTCTGTAGTATTGGCTGTGATGATCGCAAATAAGAGCAAATGTGTGCAAAATGATTATGAGAGGAAGACAGAGCTGCAAAAACAATGTTTTAATCAGTTATTGTACAGGTACAGTAAGGTCACATAGTATTCTGATGGGAAATGGTGACCAGGGTTTTACTGGTTCTCTGTTCATCCCATACTTGAAAGCCTTTGCCTAAATGAAGGAGAGAGGTTGGCAACGCAGCAGAAAACATTTTGTTGGTGACTGACAAATGTTTTTCAGGTAGAGTAACATGTAATGACTAACATACCCCAATGAGCCGTTTCTTCAGATAGTCTTTAATATTTCCTTACAGTAAGTAACAAATTTCATTTTCTTTACACTGACATATACTATGTTTGGAGCGATTAACATGATCAACCAAAGTTAATGGTCTCTTCCTTGATAGAAAACTAACCTTCACTTCTGCTCTATATATCCACCGGTCACATAGACCAGGCAAACAGTGGCAGACCAATCGCAGCAGTAGAAGCTGAAGCAGTATGGCTACATGATGGTAAAAATCTGTCATTTATACTGTGAAACAAATCGCTTAACATTACCATAAGAGTGTAGACCTGACTCGGACTAGTTTACAGACACGCTCTTCTTCTGGCTCACTGTTGATGCAACAAATGATGAAAATGTGCAGCTGTGGCCACAAAATCTAACGGGTAACAGATTTCGGTGCAACAGCTGAGCGGCATGTTGCCAAAAACCTGGTGAATGTGCTTCCCACCGCCACAGATCACTGGGAACTTACAGGTAAAGTCACAGCATGCACACAGCACGTTAGCAATATGAGGCTATGGCGTGTCTGTGTGTGTGTGTGGGTGGTGGCGGTGGAGGTTTCCCTGTGAATATCAGATAGCATTTTAGCTTTACATGCCCGGCCCTGTTATGAGTAGGGTGTTGTAAAATGCACGGAAACAGAGGAGAAGGGAAATACAGAGAAAAAGGTGTGTTGACAGGTGGAGCAACGGGTGACATGAGTATAAGGGTGTGGTAACAGGTGCAATGATGTGTGGAATGTAGCAAACATTTATTTTAGTTAGCAGATGAGTCACAGACAAATATTTAATTCAGTTTTATTTGTATAGCGCCAAATCACAACAAAAGTCATCTCAGAACACTTTACACAGTAAGGTCTAGATCTTATTGCTACTACAACAGAGAAAAACCCAACAAATCCCACTTGAGCAAGTACCTGGCGACAGCGGGGAGGAAAAACTCAGATGTGAGCTGCAACATGAACCACAGAACTCAACTGACGTTGCTAATAAGGGGATATTCCAATTCACCCACTTGTTTCTGATGATGTTCAGTTCATATAGAAATTACATCTGGACAAAGTCAGACTGACTGTGACAATACCACAAGACAAATAAGATTTTATTGCATCTAAACTGTTAACAAAGTTAACATCTGTTCTTCTGAGCAGAGCTGCTGTTTAAAGAATTATTTCCATGTTTTGGTACCAGTCCATCTGTACTGGTACATGTAAAACATATCAAACTGGTGTCTTTTTACTCACCTTCCTTTTAGCTCTCCTCCTCTCAGCCCTCCTCCTTGCTCTCTCTTCATTATCCCAGCCATCCTCATTGTTCAGTGAGGCCTACTCAAGACATACACACACAGTATTTAGTTGACAGATGCTCATGCTTACATAACAGCCACCACACCTAAACTGGCATGCCCATAAAATGGCTTAACTTCAGAATTGCTGCTGAAGTTCTTTAATTGTAGAGACAGAGAACATATTTTAAGATAAATGTCTTCTGTGAAAAATGTTGTATGCCTGGAGAAAGGCTGGCACCATCTGAACAAATCTCCATGAAGCCAGAGTTTGATCCAGCATCTAGTGGCCATTAATGATACTGCACCTCAAGGCACCTCAGCACCAAGTTCAGCTTTATGAGACATCAGAAATGTGTTTGTACACTACCCTACAAGTTTATTTAGCTCTTTTTTTTTTTTAAATCAACAGAAGTGCAGCATGTCTACAACTGGTGGCATAGTTTACACACTACAGAAATCTCTGTTCACCTGAGATAATCCTTGGTCTTTTCTTTTGTTGGCTGGATCAGGAAGTCCATCCTGAACCTCCATCTCCTCCTCACCTGTCCCATCTAAAAACAAATAGATTTTTATTATGTCAGTGTTTTGCTGTAAGGGATGAGACAAGCTTCAACATGGAGAGACAGACATCCCTTCTACTGATGCCAGTTTCTCTGACATTAGGTTTAAATGCACCCTTTTAAAACTGACACCTCACCGTGTTTCTATGTTTGTGAATGTTGCCTCGCAATGCCCCACTGTCGCTCCCCATGCAAAACTAGACAGGAGCCCTCGTGGCAGCTTTTGATTGGGCGGTGTAGAGGAAAACAAGGGGGTGATCTAATATGTGCTGTGTCTTATGAGTAGTGTCAGTCAGGACTGCTCTATAAACTGAGAGGACTTAACTTTGCCAACGCCTACTGCAGTTCACCCTTTATTTGTTTAAACTGAAAAACATGCAAATGACAAAAGGAGGTTTTTGTTTTTTCTTTGCATCCGTTTCTGGTACTGTGTAAACTACTGTTAGCAGAACAGATGGTACAGTAAGTGGAATAAACCACATGACAAAACCCATTTTATCTTGTTTGTTCAACTTTAATGTGTCCACAAGTAGTAAAGCAATTTCAGCCAAGCAGCTTTTGCTGCATGTTACCATGGTTCCACGCAAGTGTGTGCTGAAAAGAGGAAATCTAGCCTCCCCTCATACCACACTAAGAGGTTGCCATGCCAGAAATATCCAGAGGGTCTCTGGATAGTAGTAGTGTTCAGGTGCCCAGAGGCATTCCAGAAACACTGCACAGAGAAATAACTCGCAGGACCAAAGAAAACTTTACCAACCAGTCTTTTTGGTAAAACCCAGCTGATTCAGCCATTATTTACAATCAGTGGTTCTCTGCTGGACATGTATGAGCTGCCCAGTGATAGTATCAGTTGATGATATCCCTTGGGTTGAGACAGCTTCATCAAAAATAGACTCAGTATCAGTACGAATTTCTCTCATTTCCCTCAGTTACAAGCTAAATCCGGCTTCCACAGAGCTGCTTTTGCCATTCGTTGCTGGTTAGAAACTTTGGACTACAGTGTGCGTCTCTGCAAGACATTTTGTGTTACTCTGGTAATATTGTGTGTGTGCCTGGTATTACTCGCACTGTGAGGACTCAACCAGAAACTAGTCCCCACTGTGTAAATAATTGAAATTTTGGGTGTCAAACTTGGTTTGGGTTAGGATTAAGCAAGCTAAGGCTATACTTAAGGTGAGTCTCTAGGAAATGAATGTAAAATCCCGACGATGAATGAAAACAAATGTGTTTACATAGATATATTTGTTTTATTCCTAACCTTTCTGGCTTGACTGTACACACAGATGGTGACAATTAAAAGGAAAAACCAGAATAAACGAGTGGTCTCTTCCAGGAAGACAGTGGCCCCATCCACAGGGCACGAGGGGACACTGAACGGTTTGAAGAGGATAAACACGATGTGAATCATATGCTGTTGTTTTCGCAGTCATCAGAACCCAGGTGAACAGCTATGGGGGAAGTTGGAGCGACGTGTTAGACAAGCGTCTCCACCACCATCATCACAACACCACATGAGGGAACATCTGCTGGAATAACGGTGTTCATCCCTCCAGGTGAGTTCAGAGACCTGGATAGACGGTGCCAAGGTGAAGCTGTTCTGGTGGCACGTGGTGGCCCAGCTCCTCACTGGGACACTGTATGTTGGGTTGTCCCTTCATTTGTCGCCTGTCTATTTTCATTAAAATTGGTCAAAAAGCTATGAAGAAAAAAAAATCTAAAACAGTATCAAATTAACTCCTGAAACATTTTTTTGAATTCACTCTTAACCTCTTTAAACGGTAAATGTAAACAGGTTAATGAGGCATTAATACTAATTAAAACTGGGGAAAAGCTACTTTAGGAGCTGTTCAGGTTTTGTACAATCAACATGCAAAAAAAGATGGAATAAAAGATTGTTGTTGCCTCTCTCCACCCCCTCTGCATTTGTCCTTAACTAGAAAACCAAAGAACCATCCTGGGAGTGAAATCTATAGCCTGAGGAACAATATGTTTGATGTACCGTTAAATCTCTGCAGCAAAATGAAGGCAGCTTGAGTGTTTGTCAAAATGCTAATAGGAATATGTGTAACTCAATTATGCAGCAATGTTGTGTGTGTGGCGAGTGCCAGCAAGCCGTAAAAAGCTTTGAGGGGTTTCATCAGAGGCAACCAATGTCTTCCTGTTTGTGTTCAGTTTGTCTGTGGAATTTTCTCCCTGCACAAAACTAAGCATTGCTGAATATGTTCAGTGCCCCACCTACTTTCTGCAGCTGGTTGCTTCCATTCTGGAAACAAACACGTATGCTCTCACCGCAATAAAAGAAACAAGGCTTCAGCTCAGGAGTTTAGTCTGGGAGCACACAAGGAAGAACAGATTCCTTATCTCATCAGTCTGCTGCACAAAACTATGAAGCTCACTGTTCTCATGAGGAGCCAAGACATCCTTGACACGTAGCCACATTTTTACCTCAACTGTTATTCAAACCTTCTTTTAACTATATGTGAAAAGCTGGTGGGAAACCTCCTTTACTTGATTTCATCTCCATCTTTGGTTGTAAACACGCATTGCTATGGATTTTTATAGGTTCTTACAAATTGTTTTGCACTAAAAGAAGAAAACTTATGATGTTAAAGCTTGATAAATTCTTTGTTTTCTGATACCAACATACATCAATGTTCACTGTACCTGGTAAAGAGTTTTCAGTGCAACAAATATAAAGTTTGTCATCAGCAGGCAACAACCTGCACTGCTTTTATAGAATAAAACATGCTGATGGAGAGAAACAGTTTCACATTATGGATAAATGATATAAAAAGTACTTTGTGTGGGTATACGCTACAATCTCAAGCCAACATTCCTTTTCCTCAAACACAAGCTTCTGGCAGATGAAAGATGTAGAGAGAAAACTCTGTCCAGGAACAGATTATCTACTCAGAAATGATCTGTTTAGCATTAAGCAGTGTTGGGGAAACTACAGTGTAAGCTACCAGTTAGCTCACACTGGAAGAAGTTTAACTACAACAAAGCTACTCTAGGGAGAAATCGAGTTTGATTAACTAAAGCTACTTAGAAAAAGTAACTCAAACTACTTTGTAAAAAAAGAAAATAAAAAACTTGACAGTGTACATATGATAGTCAGGCTGTTGCCAGGTTTGATTTGATCATGTGACTCATTTGCATAAAGCTTAGGTTCATAATATTTACTCAGACTTAAAAAAACAAAAACAAAAACAACACCGTGGAAACACTTACAGCATCTACGAAGGACAACAAAAAAAATGATTCAGCAGGTTCCCACATGCAGAAGACAGGATGTCAAGTTTTGATCCCTGTTAAGGCAGTTAGCAGTTTTCTCAAAAATCCCAAATGTCAGTGCAAAAAAAAAAAAAAAAAAAAAAAGGTTCAGGGACAAAAGATAACAAGAGATGTATTACTGTTTGATACGAAAACCACCTGTGGTGAACTCTGGTTAATGCTGCCAGGGAGGGTGGCAGGTTCCTCCCCTCCTTCCTCTTGTTCAAACACACACCCATGTTAAAACACACACACACACCTCACCCTGCCTTCACTTTGTCTTTGTTACCTTATTACAGACAGATTATGTACATACATTTGGGGAACACAGAGAATTGTTATACTTTTGTAGTTTATTCAAAACACAATGTCAGTGAAAACCCTGAACATGCCAATAACTTCTAACTATGTTCACACCAAACTGGAACAAGACAGAAACCTACAATGCCATTATTTTGCATAAAAATGCAGTTCTTCAAGGATGGTTATGTTTTCAAATAAAAGTTTTTACTCAAATACTGGCTGTGAGTGCAACCAAAATGAAGGCTGGCCCCAGACAGAGGCTATAAAACAGCTACACAGTTTCTCCAACAGAAGTAGTTCTCACACACTGTTTGCCGTTTTAGTGAGAGTCAATATTTCCTGTAGCTGCTTCCTAAAACAAGTCTTCCAGGAAATTGAAGGAATTATGCTGCTGATCTGCTGGGAGGCTTTTAATTTAAAATAATAATTGTTTATAAAACAGAGTGGCTTATGTGTTTCCAAACTGTGGGAAATAATGGTCATGTTGTGCAGTGTTAGGGATCAGCCAGATCTTTACACATCTTATGATAAATTGTCAGTACAGTTATGAAAGCCTACAAAAAACTAAAATACTATAATGGTTTGTGTGAAACAGTGCATCTGACATTTCTCTTTGAAGGTTTATGTCATAGTTCATAAAATACAACCTTCAATCATTTTCTCATGTTTGTGGAGTTTCATCTGTGCACAGTTATAGATGCATGTTGCGTTTCCATATCTTCAGGGGGCATTACCTTGACCTACAGTCATTTCCTGGAGACACAGCCTAACCTTACCCTGCTTAACTCTAACTTTACCCTAAATCATCATTCTAAATGTAATATAAAGTTTTGAAGACTTGCTTTTTGTCCCCACAGTGTGACTGTGTAAACAGGTTTATGTCCCCGCAACATGATTAACAGCAGGCCCCACACAGCACAGAAGTTTAAAACAAATTAAATACACATAAAAGTACAGGCAGACAAACTCCCAATGACTCAGCAGATTTGTGCTGAAACAAGACGGCCAACCTAAACTCCTCAGCTGTGCTGAGATCACACCAGGTCACCTGACATGTATGAAGCTCCGCTAACTTTTACCAAACTGCAGATAAACTTGTGCATCTCTGATTTTCATTATTTTTTCTCCATGCTTTCAAAAATCATTAAAGGGTATGAGGGACACATTACTTTATTTCAGTGAGCACTGTGCAACAGATCAATTTATGGTGTTTTTCCTAGGATTTCAGCTGAATCTCACTGAACTCACTGGGGGGGAGAATGTTAAAGTTAAATATAGAAAATGTGGCATTTGAAACTGTTGATTTGTGAAGGATGTACCCAAACTTCATCCATTGATAAACAGAGATGCTGACTGAGTTACAGCAATGCATCTTTAAAACAGGTCATGTGAAATAATGATGGTTGAAAGCTTGCAAAAAGATAAGTAGAGCCTGAGTCAAAACTCAGTAAATTCACCGATCATAGTCGATTAGTATCTCATGGCTTTTAAAGCCCATGAAAGTAACAATTGTCAATGCAGCAATGAATGAGATAAAACAGCCGGTTTTCCCACAATTAACGGTTTTTAAAAACTGCTACACCTTTATATAGTAAGACATTAAATATTGTGGAAAACTCTGCCAAAATATATTAGTCAACTCAGTGACCACAATCAAGCATTGATCGAGAAGCAACACCTGTCATACTGCTAGAAGTTTCTAAAAAATGTTAAGCTTATGATGAAGACCATGGGATGCAGGTGAACGCTCCAAAAAAAGCTAATACGTCAAGATTATTCCCTTAACCCATTTCCAGTCAAGAATTATAGTAACCTACCCATGCACAGTGATCACTGACGTCTGTATTCATGCTAAGAATTGTGGGATATCTGCAGACTGATTCCTCTGAGGGTTTTTTTTTTCTTCACATAAAAAAAAAAAAAAAAACGAGTGCATATGGCGTGAGGAGATAAAGTGAGGGCAAGGCAAAGAGCATGTTGTACCAGAGTGAGACAGTTCAAAGACACAAGGGTTTGATGAATACGGTTGGAAACTGACAAATTTATGTTTGGAAGAAACAAATGAGAGGAAGTGCTCAGGATGTAGGCGATTGTTTAACCAGAACCTGAAATATCTCTAGCTGCCAAAGCCACGCTGGAAGCAGCAAAGGTCCAAATGTAATGGTTTTTAAAGGATGCTACAGCATACTGTCATCAATCTCTTCAGTTGCTACTGATTTCTGCTAGCTTTGTGTAACACTTTTATATAAACAAAATAACTTGTGTATTTCGGTTCAAGGGCACATGCACTGATTACACATTAGGAGCGCTCCGTTTACTGTCAGCATCTTAACAGATGTACTCTGTAACAGGCTACATTAGCCTAAAGGTTTTCTCGTGTTCACAGCCAAGAACATTTTTACTGTTACTATAACTGGCTTCCTGTACATTACACTGCTAACCAGAAGACTACTCCAAGTTGTCATTTTTATCCACAGCAAATACACAAGTTTCTATCAGCAGACGACTTCAGTAGGATTGTTTTGCTCCAGTGCATCTCACGAAATCCAAATCAGACCTCTGACATGGTATGAAGTAATAAAATTAGTATATTAGCCAATATTTTAAGCTTTTTGGATGACACATCAAATATGTCCGTTGTTGTGCGAGATGGCAACTCTGCTCTTTTCTCACAATAATTCATTTTATTTCATAAAAGGGTGTCACATATTTGTTTAGGGGAAAGTGGCTAACATCTGCCATAAACTCACTTTAAGTCATTTACACAAACATGGTTCTTTGATAGAGTAGCTTTTCACAGGTTTCAGTCAAGGAACATATTTAAAGCATCTCCCTTTAGCCTCACTGTAATATTCAGCTCTATATATTTGAACAGCTGACTTGTTTTTAGAAACAAAGTTTATGTAGCACTAACCTTTGGTTTGCTTGAGATAGTCAAGCTTTAACCTTCATTAAAGGAAGGCCAGTTATTTTTAATCAGGCTTAACAATGTAAGAGTCATACAGCACAAATGCATTTGCGGTTCAACTAGTTGCTGTACATTCTTGAGTGCACAGCTCATTTGCCAGTCACATTGTTTGGTGTGATGACCTGCAGCAACCAGAGTCTGTGGCCACCTATTAAACACCAACGCAACTGAAATCTGATCATTTGTAGTAATTATCAAAGTAAACAAACCACAGAAACCCAAAATAAAAACAAAATAAAGGGCTGACCTGCTTTTTGGAGATGATGTAGTTCTGTTGGCTTCACTGGGCCGTGACCTCCAACATGCACTGGGGTGTTCAAGTATCCTGGTCTTGTTCACAAGCCAGAAGGCAAAGCTCAAATGTACCAGTTGATTTATGCATCAGCCCTCACCTATGGTCATGAGCTTTATGGAAATGAGATAAATCTAAGTAGCTGAAATGAGTTTCCTCCGTAGGGTCGCTGGACCCAGCCTTATAGAGATAAGGTTGGGGTTCAGACATCCCAAGGGACCTAGAGCCATCACTCCTTCATATCACAAGGAGTCAGTGGAGAATGCCTGCTAGGTGTCTGCCACCGTAGGTTTTCCAGGCATGCACAACTGGGAGGAGGCCTTGGGGTAGACCCTGAATACACTTAGAGAGATTAGCTCTCATCTAGTCTAAGAACAGCTCAAGGTCCCCCAGAAGGAGCTGGAGACGGGGACATCTGGGCCACCCAGCTTGGCCTGTTGCTGCCAGCATCTATACTCCCAGCCTACTTGTTGGGCACGTAGAATCCAGGTTTCATGGTAAATAATTTAATGCTATGTTAAACAAGAATATATTCATCATTACCCTGACTGTACTACACATTTTATATAAATAAATATGGCTTTTAAAGTCTGACATTTAACAAACTACCATATCAACGCAGTAGTTTGACCAAATGAAAAGCAAAATAAAGTAAAACAACTTTTGTCAGGCTAATTAAAGAGATTTTTAATCATTTTAGCATTATTATTATTATTGTTGTTATTAGGCATTTGCTGTGTTGTATTTGGTAGAAGTTGGAGTGTCTACAACATTTCCATTCAAGCTCAGTGTATAGTTAGCGTTAGCTACCGTAGCCTACCTGGTGACGGATTTACTCATCTGTCAAACGTTATTTAGAGGTTTCATTTATTGTTTTTACATGGGGTAATTAGTGCTATCACAAGCTGGAATACCGTTACTTTGAGATTATTTATTACTTTTAAATCACAGCTAACGTCCACATAACCACCGGCGTCACCAGCTTATCTGACCGAAAAACCAAAAGTTGATAAGAGACTGACTGGCAGTTGTACTCACCGCCGCCTAAGCCCAGCAACCGGCAGATGTCTCTGGTGAACTTCATCAGGTTTTACCGTCCAACATTATCAGCACACATTCAACTGTCACAGCCTTCAAGACGACACGTTTTCAGTGTTCACTCAGCGCTGACAACTCCCCGGTGAAGCTACCGGTCCTTGGCATTGGCAAATACCGCCCGCGGGTCCTCCTCCGGCTGTCCAGTCACCACTATCCAGCTAACAGCCATTACGTCAAATGCAACTTCCGGAAGCCGCTTTCAACAATAAAACAGTGACGCACACAATTTAAATGTGCCTGGCGATGGGGACCATCAAAATAAAACCACCAAAGTATTGAAATTAACCTTGTGGTCAAACTTTCAATGTAGTTTAATATTAAACATGATTTAGAATTTAAAGAATAAATGTAATTATTAACTTTTCTAAATAAAATGTTGCTCTTTCCGTCTTTGATTGATTTTTCTGCACTTTTATTTATTAAACTGGGAACCAGTTATCAGCATACTGTCTGTCACTGGACTGAAACAATATTTTAATCTTTTGTCGAGTTGAATTTCGTTTTATTTTGCCTATTGTTTTATTGTTACTGCAGTGAAGCTATGCTTTAATATTTGTATTGCTTGGCCTATCTATTATACGAATCAAGTGACCTTGATAAGAAATAACCTGAGAACAACAGGCTAAGTCATTTGGTATTTCCTGGCAAGCTGACCCACTTAAAACTGGAAAACAGTGGTCTCTGGTCAGGATGGAGTGAATATTTGTGGGTAAACTATCATGAACAGCAGGAAATTACACAAAGACTGCAGACTGACATTTGTCCAATACTGCACTGTCATGGCATAAATCCTTTAAATTGTTTTCTCTGTGATTCATGTGACAATCCCAGAGAACACAGGACCCCAAGTAAATGTCCACCAATTTTATTTAATCTATCCATTATCATATGCTGTAGTCTGGGCGATGGTGCATTATACCTTCACATTTTGTTATTTCCAGGCAATTGAATATATTTTATAAATCACTGATAGCCTACATGTTGAATGCATTTGTTATAAGTTTTGGATGGAATATTAGAAAATGGCCTACACCAGGGTAATACTGAGTCTGACAAGCAGTAAATGGCTCTTTAGGGTACATATAGAAATTTTAATGAATAGGCTACTTCTAAACATTTGGCATTGCCACAGGTTTAGGCTACTTTAATGCTATGTGAAGACACTGGTCACATATTTCAAAATGCACACAGCACTGTATGTAACTGAAAAAGCAACCCAAGACCCTAACTCTGTCAGCTCACAACTCTTGTAAAACTAAAAAGATGGCAATTAAAAATGCCGGTACTAAGTGCAAGAGTGTGCTTTGTGTCGTTTGTATTTCCTTTACCCTGTTCGGTAAAACAGGAGATGATCAGAAAATGATGGCTCAAAGTAGATGAAGCTGGAGGAAAAAAACAAAACAAAAAAAAACAATGCTTGCCTGCCGATGCTGCCACAAACACGCATCCAATCCCGTTTACTGTAACACTGATAGGCAGCTAGCTTCACCAATCGGAAACATGTTCCGTATGGATTTGTACCAATCAAACAACGCATCGGCTAAGTGGGCGGGAACATAACGGAAGAGACGGACTGGCTCAGCAGCCATTGATGCGCTTTATTTCTAAGGCAACAAACCGACATTAATTCTTCCATCTCTGCGCTTTTCTGTGGAATCAAATCATGGTTTCTCACTCTCTCGCCTTACCGATGATCTGCTTCACCACGTTATGGGCGCTGGTGGGGGTCGTAGCCCCGTTTTTAGTGCCCAAAGGACCCAACCGGGGGTAGGTGGTTGAGCTACTGTTAATTGGCTGCAATTAACTGCGATTCATTTAGCATTTCCTTTTATTTTCCACATTTACATTCAAATTATGGTTATTCATTACTCAGTGTTTATTCTGTACTCAGCTGCATAGTATCTTTATAAATACGCGAGCTGCTCTTGCTCATGTGATGGAGGCCCTGCGCGTCATCTTTCCATCCATCCACTTTCCTTCCGTCCATCCCTCCCTCTCTCTCTCTCTCTCTCTCTCTCTCTCTCTGGGAAGTGACAACCAGCATTTTGTAAACAATTTAATCAATGATGAATGTCATTTTTTTTGTGAATCCAGTGAAGTAAATACCTAAAAATCGTAGTTTTCATTAGATATATATAAATTCTTTCGGTGCAGTATTTTCATAAAGCAGTCTTTCTCACCTGTCTGCAACATTGCCCATAAATTAATAATGTTACCAGCATACTACCAACTATTGTAAGCTCAAAAACCTTGGTGTGAAATATGTATATTAATAATAATAATAATATACAGTACTAAACATGGCTGTCACATCACATACAGATGTGATATTTGTTAAATTATCGAAATAAGTTCACCCCCACTGAGTTACATTATTTTAATCTTTTATCATAAAAATAGTTTTTCCCCCAAACTGTGTGTTATTGGGTCTTTCAAGGTTTATGTTGTTATAGATTGAATTTTAGCCATAACAACAGTGAACTGCTACATATCAATATGACATTTTGTCACTGTATGGAGAGATGATTATTCAGTCTGATTTAGTGCCTGTTTGGACACGTGTGTGATGGACTTTCTCTGCTCTCTGACAGCGTGATTGTCACCAGTCTCATCCTCACAGCGATCTGCTGCTACCTGTTGTGAGTAGAAACCTGGCTCTTCTGTGGTGTGAAGCTATTGTCATTTTGCATGTTGATGCGACTTTGCTGCACTGACCTGCTACTCTGATTACACATTGCACATAAAATATTCCCTCTAACCATTATGAGGGACCAGTGAGTGTAGCTTTACATTAAGATGTTTGCTTTTTCAATTAAAACAGTTTCTGCTATCCAGAAAAACAAATTACTATTAGAATTTAAAACCCAGAAGCGCTACTGCTCCTCCTGAAGCATCGGCCAAGTGACAGATCTGCACAGTAGATGAAAGAGAAATGGCAGATTTATGGAGCAGAGGATATGTGGTGAAAGAAACCAGTTCCAGCAGGCTCATGGACACAAAACCTGGTCATAAAACCGAGGTCTATCGCCATGAATTTTCTGCAGTTTCAAATCAAACAAGTTAACCTAAAACAGCCTGATGAAGACAAGGCGTAGGAGATACTGATGGATGTGCACGCAGATCATCAGTCTACCACCAGGGGGAGCCCACGCTCCTCCACAGTGTCAATAACCCTTCACTAACTATGGAAATGTAGTGTGCTCTGTTTTATCTTTTTTATAATTATGTACCTGGGTGAGCAGGGGTGAGCTCAAATGGAGGCAGAGGCACAAAAACCATCTAGAAATTTTAATAATAAATTTAATACACTACCAGTCAAAGGTGGGACAGTTTCCCCATTCAATTCACTGGGAAAGTGTGTCCAAAACGTTGATGCAGAGTATTTTGTAGTACTTTTGTCTCATGTATTCTCATACTGTCTGTTTTGTCTTCATACACTAATACAAATTTGCAAAATAAACCTAGAACAAGCTGTATTAGCATGGAATCATGTTACACGAAAACTACTGCTGCCTTTACTGTTAACATTATGTTGTATTTTTGCTTCATTTAAAGCCCATTAATTGAAAAGTCCAGCATTTTACAACTTGGATCTATAATGTAATGAAACACAACTTTAAGCCAGTTACTGACCAGTAGCACCTCTTCGTACTGTCTGGGTAGGACAACAGTGAGACAGATAAACAGTTGATATTTAACACAGACTTGTGCTTCATCTCAACACCCACCTTGAGCACCACTCAGATGAGCTTTATTCCAGATATCTTGCTGTGCTTGTGAGTTGCTGGTTCTACATAAGAAAGACAAGAAAGGCAGATAGTCATGAAGTGGAGATATAACTACACAATACATTTTAAAAAGATAAACTTCCACAAATTAGCATACAGCTTCTTACAGTCAGATTTTTTGCCATTAACAAACAATAACTCAGCACAGTACTTGAAATTACACCAATTTAAGGGCTCTTGTACACAGTAAGTGTCAGATCACATCATGGCCATGCCAGCAGCTACTAGCTTGAACTAAACAAATAAAATGCACCCTACTAAACAATAAGCAATGGAAGAAACAGGTGAAGTTATTTACAATTTTCTGTTTGTCAGTTTGTCATCAGCAGTGATACACCAGGCCCAAACTTTACCTGAAGAGCACATGGTACAGCTGACCTGTGGGTACTTATGAGCTGGTGCTAGGTGCCCAACAATATGCCTGACTCAAGGGCTGGTAAATAGAGAAGGTTAAACTCATCTTTGCCATTTTCCTAATACTTATATGTTACTATAGCTTTGTTCTTATGATCATCATTCCCGAGGTTGACTCTGCCTTACAATGCCCAGTGGGGCTAAAGAGCTACAGGCCTTAAAACGGTTTGTTAGAGTAACAAGAGCTTCATTTAAACCGTCCACATGACGCCTTGTTATGTGTGATTTCACAGCGATGATAGCCAGCTCAAAACATGCTGCGTCCACGTCAGCCTGCAGGTTGAACTCATTGGTAGCTCAGCAACGAATTGGACAATAATGTGGGATTAACAGGGTGGTAAATTAAGGTTCACTCTCATTTAGGCCTACAAATAAGTGCTTCGATAGCTGGTTAATACTGGACATGTTTGAAAGTTGGCTGAGCCTCTTGTGTCTTTGGTGTTTTTGGACTCGTTTCTGTGTAGTGCTGATGTCTGCAGAGAAAAGTTTTAGCGTTTCTGTGTAGTGCTGATGTCTGCAGCAGAACTGTTATCTGAAGAGAAAAGTTTTAAAATGTGCCTGTGTATTAACACTTCTCTCTCTCCCTGTTCTCAGCTGGTTGATAGCCATCCTGGCCCAGACCAACCCTCTGTTCGGCCCACAGCTGAAGAATGAAACTATTTGGTATCTGCGCTACTTGTGGGAGTAAAGAAGGCAAGGTTCTCTTAACAGCACTTGAAGGTACGATCTGTGAATTAATTATAAACAAAAAGGTCACTGGCCCACAGGCTTGATTGGCAGTTTATCCACAAAGCATTGGTTCAGATGTCCAACCTTTGTCACAGTGTGCCTAGATTCCCAATAAACCATTACAAGAGCCACCAGCTCCTCAGATATGTAAAGACTGAATACAGTGCCTAAGTGTTTTCATCACCCTAAAATATACTAAAAGCTAAACAGGCTCTGGCCCAGAGCTTTACCTGCATCCACACACTGAACATTGTGCTCTGAAACAAAAGCTAACTAGAAAGAACTGAGACTGGGATTCTGTTTAAAAGTAATGAGTTGGACTCAGTATAAATCTTCAGTTATTCTGTTTCTGCGATCTCTTTTGAAAAGCTCCACAGTGTCAAGTCTGCATGTTCTCCCTGTGCCTGCGTGGGTTCTCTCCGGCTTCCTCCCTCTGTCCAATGACATGCAGCTTAGGTTGACTGGCGACTCTAAACTGCCAATAGGAGTGAGTGTGTGTGGTTGTGTGTCTCCATGTCAGCCCTGTGATAGACGGGGACCTGTCCAGGGTGGACCCCGCCTCTCAGCCAGTGTCAGCTGGGATTGGCTCCAGCCCCCCGCGACCCTTTTCAGGATAAGCGGTATAGATAATGGATGGATTATGCTAGTTTTACCATATATATTAAATTCTTCAGTTATGTATCTGCAGAGACCTTTAGGCACTTTTCACTATGTGTATCAACAATATATGTGAAAACCTTTAAGATGAGTGTCTGACTAAATTAATACTTATCTCTGTTTCACTACAATTTCTATTCACAAAGCAGCAGATCACCAAAAGGAGACTAAAGAGTGAGAAGAAATACAGGCATTTGAGAGTTAATGGGAACCATTATACTGTAGTATATTTTCTTCCCTGCTGGCTGCTCAGTTCCAGCACTTATTGCTCCTTCAGGCTGCACAGTGAAATTGCCTGTTTGCAAATCAAAACCCAGTTTTTATTCCTCAGAATGCAGTGGGGAAAAGATCCCTGCCACTAAACTGTCTGTGGTGACAGAGGTGGCACTCAGGCATGGATATTTATCAACCTTGGGGGGGGGAAAGCAGCTGGTGAAATGCAAGAAAGGGCATATGGATGATTTTTCAAAGGCATCTGCTCTGTGGTGACAGAGGTGGCACTCAGGCATGGATATTTATCAACCTTGGGGGGGGGAAAGCAGCTGGTGAAATGCAAGAAAGGGCATATGGATGATTTTTCAAAGGCATCTGCTCTGAACCACTGATTCTTTTTGAACCACACACAACTCTTGATTTTTTTTCCACAAACACTCTGATTGTCTCACATCTTTCTTTGACTGTCACAGTCAATAGTAAGAAATGATCCTGATACAGAAAATTCTTCTCTGTCTTTCTGTTTGTCTCTCTAGGACTGTGTGATGTGATGCCTCTCATCATTCCTATCCCCTGGTTTTGCTGGACTTTCTTCCAGCGTAACTTCAAACCATTAAAACGCCCACACACAGCTCCAAAATTATTGGAACATTTCCTGTGTTGCAGCATTTTGCACCTCAACACTCAGCGTTCGTTTTCTTTGCTCCTTGAGGAATATTAAGAATAATGTACAGTATCCCGAATTTAATAATTAGAGTGTATTAAGGCTGTGGGTTTCAAAACAAGGAGGACACACTCAAATTCATCTCCATTGCAGTTCACACAGTTTAATGTTAGAACCTCTAAGGATTCATGAGCAAACTGAAAATGTTTTTACATCTGACCGAAACCGTTGAAACCATGACATCATTTGTTAGTAGATTTTAATCTTGGAAATCCTAAAATACTCTGTTTGATTACACTTTGGGTTTTGTGTTGCTGCCACCAGGGAACATACATTTCTTAGTGTTTGTATTTATTTTGGCCTGTGGACACTGATGTAAGCTCACTGCAATTACCACGGTGTCCAGACAGCCTAGTTATATAAGTGTTATTATCTGTGATGTAATGGTGTGTGTGAGAGGGAGTGTGTGTGTGTGTGTGTGTGTGTGTGTGTGTGTGTGTGTGTGTGTGTGTGTGTGTGTGTGAACAGTGGACCGCGGCCATGAGAATCTCCCAAAACTGTAAAAGTGAAGAGCAATTCCCTCCACTTCAGGCCACTTCAGCATGAAACTCCCTCCTACATTCCCCTCATGCTCAACGCCACGGAGGTCCTCGTTGCCATGGTGATCTCATCGCCCAATTCAGTCCCACTCCTCTCAACCCCTTTTGATCAAATCCTGCCCATTCTCCCCTGCTTGTGTACAGAAGTACTGTAGATGTACTGTAAAGATGTGTTTGGAGTGAGGCTGCTGATAGATTTGGTGTTAGTATCCACTATTTTAAATTGCACCCCCCACCCCCATCCCATTAAACAGCACATACACTAAACCCACCATATAAACTTCACCTAATGAATTCTTTTGGGGTTTGGATGTGATCACTCAGGGCTTTTCAGTAGCAGAGAAGCAGAGAAAATAGCTGCTTTCAAATGCATTCATACAGCAGAAAACAATGCAATGAGTAATCTGTTAGAAATCCCCGTCGTACCAGAGATGGACGCCTCACACTGCCTGATCTTTGAGATTTAATGAAAGGACAGCAGTTCCCCACTATGGGGATTACTCTGCAGTTAAACCCTGGTTTGTAGCTTGTTGTTAATCAGCCTGTAAAAGTAATTGTCTTCTACACTTAGATATTCCTGGGCTTTTGAAAAACATGTACAGCATTTGCTAACTGTACTGCTCAGTACATACTGTATGTTCAGCTCTACACATGCATGTGATTTTGGAGGAGGTCGGTGTCTGTTTACGCTACCATACAACTGATAAAGGGGTCAAGGTTGTCTGCGTTGCTGTGTCAGTGCAGCGTAACACTAGCTCTTCTTGCCTGGCACAGATACACAAGCAGCAGCTAACTCAAATTAGCCACTGAACAGCAAAATGGGTTTGTTCTTCATGTCAGCCTGACCATGCAGTTACCTAATGATGGCTTTCATTGTCATGGTAGCTTAGTAGAGGACATCACCAGGATTCTAGTACTACATATTAGCATATACTGTGTTCCTTCCCTTTCTCCACTGGTCACGCTTACCTAACTAGCCTCATAAAGGCTCTGTTTTATCATTTATACACTTTTTTTTTTTACATTTGTTTTGAATAAGATGCTGGTGTGACCCACCTGCCTCCCCATCTGCCAGCCACTACCACAACTACACTTCCCTCCTCCACTTCCCTTAAAAGCTCTTCCTCCCTCCCCCTCCCTCCTCTCTAAAACCACTTTGCTTCAGCCAAAAAGAATCAAAATCAATATACAGCTACTTTTTAGAAAGACCAAATTGTGTTGTATCTTTTCCTCCTGTGGTAGCTGTGGTGGTGGCATGCATCTAAAGGAGTGTATACAACTGTGTGCTTTAATGGACCCACATCAAATGGACTGCGCTCACATGTGATTGTAGTCAAGGAAAGCTGACTGTTGCATGCTGGTATTTAGTTTCACTTCACCCAAATCCAAGTGAACTAGAGATGGTAAACAAACGTCACATGGGCTCACAGGTAGCTTTGGAGTTAGAGTTTTGGTAACATGTCACCCTGCCGGGTTAGAGATGTTGGCGTTGAAGGAGCGTTCAAACACATCTGAAAGCAGGTCCTGTAACTTCAGCTCCATGTTGTGTTAAAGTCTGTGGTGTTCCTGCCGGTGGAGAGCACATGAAGAAAAAGCTGAATATGAGCATCTGCGGTTTGCTTTCATTTCATTTTGTTCTGTCAGGCACTGCAGCGTTTAACTACTGGCTATCACGTGTACCCACAAACCCTTGTGTTTTAGGTTTCTTTCCTGTAGCTGGTTTGGATTACATTCTCAGTCCCACTCAAAACATGCTACAGTTACCTCACAGACAGACATAGTCGCATTTCCAGTGGCAGACGGCAAATGGCGTTATGCTCGCTTGAGACTCCAAACTTCATATAAACCATCCGCTCATGTGCAGCTGCGCCATAATAATAATATCAAATTCATGTTTGTCTTTTCCTTTTCTGGTGAACCTGTTCAGTTATTTTGACAACTGGCTGCTGTTTATCTGTTAAATATTCATGGTAACAAAGGTGGAGATATAGATAGATTTGTGTGTGTGTGTGTGTGTTTTAAGAGTCACCATGGTAACAAAAATCTACTAAATAACAGATCTAATTGTTGATGGAGATGAGCTCCTGTATGTGTGAATACTTCTATGTGAGTGGCATCGTATGTGAAACACCCAATAAAAATTATATGTCTCACAGTCCTACTGCATTGTTGACATTAAAAAGCCCATGGCTCATGCTTTTCCTTGTTTTCTGACTTATCTACAATGTTACAACAGTGAATTATCATCTTAGACGTGAGCTCAAAAAATGAGGTGAACGTATGTTTTAGTATTTCTATGCAGAAGCAACTCAGTTTATACACATCTCATAAACTCTCGCTCGCAAGACTTTTTCTACCAAAATAAAGTATTACATGATAGTTTAAGCATTTCCTCGAACAGTCATAATCTCCAGGCCGTTGCGCGTTCATGGGAGCTTGCCTGACATCCATGGTGCCATTGTAAAAGTGGAGTTTTTTGACTGCACCTGGTTTTGTGGATATATTTTCCCTCCTGCTGCTGCACTGTGACTAGAGGATGTGGAGAAAAACACAGGGCCTGAGGTTCCTGCATGTCTGGGAATGTTCCTGTACAGGGACTTGCTGTATTACCTGACCGGGTCTAACCTACAAGCAGCCGGCCCGTGAAGCCCCCGCAGCGGTTAGTGATCGGCTGATCAACACTGGATTCTCCCAGAGCACAGTACCTGTTTGTTTTGACTGCTTGACTGGCTCTCTTGATTCTGAAATTATTGCAGAATCATCTGGAGTTATGAGGGGTGCCAAGCTAATCTAAAGCTACCCAAGGTTAAAGGTTAAATGGCTGT